>NW_027094101.1:12055306-12230306 GCF_029207755.1 Chamaea fasciata | reverse complement strand
TAACTTCTCTTTTCTATCGCTGAAACGTATTTAAGCCTGAAAACAATAACTGTGTTTGTGAGTCAGGTCTCATTCTGACATTTGCATCTGCTCTCGGTGAGCAATAGCCTGATGTGCCTGGATCAAGTAATGCCTTACTTAGAACAACGTCTTATGTTGTACTTCTTTTGCAGCATGGTTAAATATTCATTTATTTTGTTCTTTTTGATGCTAAAGGATTAGGTCATGTAAAACAATAGCAGGAAAAGTAACTTCTGATTGAGCAGTCGAGCCCATCACTTTGCAACTCAGATTACAAAGGCAGAATAAACTTTGTAGTCCCTAAAATTGATAGCATTTGTTGGGCATGTTGATTTTTAGACCCCTACAATTATGGATCTGTCAGGTGTTACAAAGCTCGTGCTTGTGGTTTTTATTGAATTTTATAATCTAATGGAGGGTTATCATACATTAAAAAGTGAAGTCAATATCAATATGATTGTCTCCAAATTAAATAGCAGGCGTTTGTGTTTTCCATTTTATTTGTATTTTTTACTACAAGTAAAAATAGCTGGGAATAAAAAAACGACAGGGAATAACTCTGTAGTAACTGCTGGAAAATATGTTCTGAGTAGAATGTCCTCCACTGTTCATAGGTGGAACAGTATTGCAATGGTACGGCATTTTCTTCTCATTGTTGCTGACAGATTTGCTCTAATGCTGCCTCCAAACCATACAAGCCTCAGCTTATCTCAGCTTGCAGTCACAATGTTGACACACATATATCATAATCTCAGTCATCTGAAGCTGTACAGTGTTGGTGAAGGCAAATTCGGTATTTTCGCAGCCGTCATTTATTTTATTATCTCTGTCCTTAACTGTGCTATCTGTGGTAATCATACGTTTTTGTGGTCAAAAGCGATTCCTTATCTCTGTAGGTCGGTGCTTATGATGTGTCCAGGCTTCTAAAGGCTACTGTTTGTAATTCCTGAAGCTCTTAGAGAAGTGATTAGGGAGTCATGATTGCTCACAAATTGAGTCTTTTTTCTGCTTGACACTGATCCTGTGATAGTCTCCCCACTTAATCCTCAGCAGCAATTTGCCTATAGTTGCAGCTAACAGGAGGTGATTAGAGGGGAGTTGCCCAGTGCCTTTTTACTTCTCTTGTAGTGGCACGTCAGACAGAGGCTACTGAATCAAAGCTGTTTTCCTATTAACTCAACACCTCCTAATGCATTAGAGCCACTTTTATCTAATCACAGTGTGCAGCTTCCAGCGCTGTTTTAATGCGACTTGGGATTCCTTTTAAAACATCACAATGAGCATTTTGTAAAATTAGAGAACAAAAAGCGAAGAGCAGAATACCTAAAGATGAAAGCAGAATAGTGACACTAACGGGTCTCGTCTTTTATCAGCACATGCATGTAACCCCGATTAAAATTACAGACAATTGTCGCCCTGCATCAACAGACAAGCAGACTCCACTTTCTCTAAACAGTGCTTTAATTGCAAGCCTGGTGACAGGTAACTGATGTCATACTTTTGAAGTGATAATGGCATGCATTTACAAGTGAGAACTGCACCAGTGAAAGGTTGACAATGGAGAGTTAACTTTTCCAAGTAGTATTTACAGGAAGGAGAATATTAAAGGCCTCAGTGAAAATTTCTAAATATTTACAATTTATTATTTTGACCTACTACTAAAACATCAAGGATTAGATCTGGGTTCATTATTTTATTGGTATGATACAAAATCTTCACCCTGAAGCCTAAATTCTCTGCTAAGTTTTGTTTTAAAAGAAGCACTGTTTTATACTTTGCTACTTCATTGACAGAGCTGTTAATAATTTTAAGTTGTTCTAAGGAAACTATAGGAATGGCTTTAAAAAGAATTCTGCAGTGGCATACAATGTGAAAAATATCTAAGTGCTCTCATTTAGAGTTCCTTATCTCCGTTCCATCCTTGAGGTTTACTTTGCTGATGACAAAGGTGTGTTTCAGCAATACCTTAGTCAGTATATTTTATTTACATGCTTTAGGGCATATAATGCGAGCAAGTTGTTTTAGCATGTATCAGCAATTTGAAGTGGGCTGCTAAAATACAGGAAAACACACACTGATTGTGTGTGGGCTCAGGCTCAGCCAGCTCATCCCATTGAGAGCCACAGACACCTGAGAAATATCACCTGTAATGACTATTAATGATCTAATTTGATCCTGCAGGACGAGAAAAACAAACCTGGACAAAGTTTTCTGCTTTCCGGCTGTTGAGAGATAATTTCCTATGCGGTGCACACGTATAGATAAATAAATGCATCACTCCTGGGATTGTAAAATGTGTCCATTTCTGAATGTGCCCCAGGTCTCTTGTGTGTGTTGGTATGTCTTGAGACACGTTTTCTGCAAAAACAATAAATGCTGCTTTGCTCTGTGGGTTTGGTTTTTTGTTTGGTGTTGTTTGTTTGTTTGGGTTTTTAACTGAAGTACAAAGTATGGGAAAATCCTGGTGCCAGTGTTATGTGCCTATTTTCATTTGGCTGGCCAAAGCAGACAGGGCAGGAGCAAAGCCTGAACCGGGTCACTCCAGAATTCCTGCTCCTTATTTTTCCTTTCACAAATTGCTGCTGCCCTGCTGGAGCTGTCAGCTACAAAGAAAAAACTTTCCCATTATGAGGTGTTGTAGTCCAAAAATTCCCACTTTGTTTTAAATCCTTTGGAATGGGATTGGATCCATGAGGGAATCGAACATGTTACTGAATTCTGCTACAGAACCCATTTTGCAGGGAACCTTTTGTGGAGGAACCTTGTTATTCTTTGGTTGTTAACATTTTATCTTCAATTGTACATTGTGTTTCTCATTTTTAATATGGCTGCAAAAATGTATCCCATAAATTTTTATTAGGGAGCCAAGTAATAACACCTATCATTTGTCTTCTCTTGGAAATGGAAGACATGAATAGACTGTTTTCTCTTGCATTCTCATTTGTGATTTTTCTTTATGTGGCAAATACTACACATTAAAAATATCACAAATTCTATTATATAGGAGCTGATGAGCTTTTGGTACTATAAAACCATAAGCAAAAAAATAATAGTCATAACAAAGGCCTCTCAGAACTATTTTCTGGATTGGCTTTCTTGCTTTTTGAAGGTACTGGATGCAGAACCATGGGAAATAGATGTAGCCTCTTTGCAAGACACATCACTGAGAACTGACAGGGCCCCTGTGTGTAGGATTGCTGAATGTCCAGGCCTTTAAAGTCTATTTTGTTTATTTAAGTAGTTAGTGTGCTTTAGTTGTAGGGTGAAATACTGCCAATTCATTATTTTTAGGGACACTGAAAAATAACATTTGTTTCCTGTTGTTCTGTGCAATTTTGGTAGAAAATGAAGCCTCTCTGATTTTTCTGAAGTGCTGTGGAAATAGCTGGAATTTTAGGTTTGCATGCAAAATGCAGGCAAAATTATGCAGGCAAAAGCTATTTTAAGTGATTAGCTAGTAATTGTGATAGGGGAAAGCATTATTTTTAAACTTAAAGATTTATCTAAAAGGTAGATTTCTATGTCATATCAACAGACTTTGTAACTTTGTTCTGCTTATTTTCTTTCCATCTTTTCTTTTTTTAGAAGGCTTGAGGTAATGGACAGTTGTGGCAGAGAAGTAGAACAGTGTTTAATTGGTGATTGCAGGCTAGAAATGCGCAAGCTCTGCATAGATCTGGAAGGGTACAGAATTGCTGCCCTGACGGAGCAGGACTGTTAATGATGGGTAAAGGTGAAAAAAAAATAGTGTGAGATGGATGAAATCTGAATGGATCCAGATTTCATTATATTAACAGCTTCCAGTTTTCCCAAAGATTAATTATAAACTTGGCCATTGCAGGATTTTGTTCTTTCCTCCTCAAAGTCCTACCTTGAGTCCTACAAGTGTCCTACTCCCTCTAATGCAACACAGGTTTCGTCCTGGCAATGCTGTGGGTATTCCCACATTCTGGCTGGGTCTGGAAGTGATTTTTAGTTCCAGGGAAAAGCTCAGGACACCTTGTGAGGCTGCCAGGATGAAAACTGTGTGCACAGCCTCGTCTGCCCCAGGCTCTGGGAGGAAAACCCAGGTGTGTCACGCCAAAAGGGACAAGGAGTGCAGGACTCTCAGGTGCCTCTGCCCTGTGTCCAGAGCCAAGCATGGCTCTGTTTGCAGTCACAGACCCCTGAGCTGTGGCGTTGGCATTCAGACCCTTCTCCGTCTTCCTCCGTCTTCCTCCGTCTTCCTCCGTCTTCCTCCGTCTTCCTCCGTCTTCCTCCGTCTTCCTCCGTCTTCCTCCGTCTTCCTCCGTCTTCCTCCGTCTTCCTCCGTCTTCCTCCGTCTTCCTCCGTCTTCCTCCGTCTTCCTCCGTCTTCCTCCGTCTTCCTCCGTCTTCCTCCGTCTTCCTCCGTCTTCCTCCGTCTTCCTCCGTCTTCCTCCTTCAGGGACTTTTGTTGGCACACTGATGTTCTGCTTCCTTCCCCGTGCAGCTCCTCCCTTCACAACGCCTGTTTAAACACTATGGGCACGTCCCACTTTCACAGTCTGTGATTTTAGAATAAAAAAGGGAAAACTGGTAAATGGGGGAGGGGGTTGGGGGAAGTCTGCTTTGGCAATTTCCGTAGCAAAAAAGTTTGGTTTGGTCTCTAAGAGTAAAATTGAATTGTACTGTAGTGAAGTATGGTGTGTAATACAGACACGGAACGTCAAACAGTGACCTTTGGTGTTACTTGTGCTCCTTTCTCCTTTGGAGGTCAGGCTTTAGTGCATCTGAGGAGACCTGCTTGGCAGGTTAGTTGTAGAATTTCATTTCTGAGAAAAGGCTTTTAAAAATTGCAGTGCAATGATCAGTGGTGTTATTGAGGCCCCGCCTGGCCTTCAGTGAAGTCAGGCCTGTAATGCTCATGTTACCACGGTTTTAGGGGTAGGGAGGCAGGGCAGGCTCCAGTGACTCCACAAGTGGTATGACTGAGCAACCAAGGCTGGTATTTGGACTGCTCTTGTGGTACTTTTATAATAAACTCCTAGAGAACGTCCACTTTTTTTTTGGAGCGTGTATTAAAAATTATAAACCACAAGCATCTCTAGCAGTTTTGTTGTCTGCACTCTCCAGAGGACAATCAGTAAAAGGCTGATAGAATCTTCTTCTTTTGTACCTCCCATTGCTCTCTTGGCTGCTTCTGCTGGAGAGTGGAAAAATGTGGCTCCATCCTCACCCAGCTCCTGGGGGAAATAAGATAACCCTGCAAGGAATAGGGGAGTCCTGCCTTTCCTTGGACCTGTGTGGGTGTTTGTGCAGCTGCTCTTTGAACCAAATCAGCAAACTCATCTGCGTGCAGCTGCAGATATACTCGGGTCTGATTTCGCCAGTCAAATCCCCAGCCTTCTTCAATGTTATGGGGTGTGGGGGTCACTTATGGGGTGTGGGGTCAGTTCACCCCTGTTCCTGTGAGAGGGCCCTGGAGGAGCTGCAGGACTGGCACCACTTTTGGGAGCAGCCCTTGCTGCAAGCTCATCACTGAGGCATGGCAATGTTAGAGGAAGGAAAGAAGGAAAAGAAGTTTTTTTTTAAAAAAAAAGTAACTGGGTATATTCAAGAATGTTTTTTTGTTCCCTCTGACCATACAGAATATTTAAAAATGCCCATTTATTTACAGTCCCATCAGGAGAGCTCAGAACTGTATTTGGAACTTGGCATGTCCTGTATAGGACGTTGTGAGTCCTTTCTTAATTAAACAGCAAATATGATGTGTTTGGACAGTGGCTGATGCTATGGAAATGAGTCTCAACCTTGAAGATTTCTTATCCAGCTGTTAGCATAAGAATTGTTTATAGGAGAATGCATTACAGCTTTGCTTTTAAATGTTTGAACTTGTAGTTCTTTGTTGTGTTTTCTTTTTCTTCAATAACATGAAAGTTTACCTTTTTTTCTTTTTTTAATTTGATCATGTCAGGATGCAGAATTTGGTACATTATTTAATTCTTATTGTTCCTGAAATTATCTATGGGTAGTTAACAGAAGTCAGTATATACAAAAACAAAATCCTATGAAAGCAAGCAATATTGACAGTCTAAGGCAAAAGATATTTTGCTGATTGATTGACTCCAAAACATTATTCAGGTTCATGAAAAACTTCTTTAGAAGTTTAGAGTGTCAAGGATATTTTCCTTATTTGAATTTTTGAATTTTATGGTATAGCTTAAAAATTAAATAGATTTTATGGCGCCTTTTTTTTTTTTTTTTTGATGGGAAATAGTTCTTCGATGTAAAATTCTAGCACCCCATTGCCAGTATTTGGGAGCACTTATTTTGTTCTTTGGTCAATGATTCTTCCTGAGGAGCAAAGGCCAAGTAATAAGTAGATGAGAGCTAATGTGCCTTTTGCTGAGATTTTGTCTCAATCCTCTGCAGAGAGATGTTGATGTAAACTATAAAATGGAATATCTGTACTACATCTGGAAGCTTTTTTTTCTTTTGAAATGTGTAACTGTTTATCAACTTCAGCCTCTCTGCTCCTTGCAAAGTTATTTCTGTAAGGCATCTGAATGTTTTTTTAGGACATCTTCCATACAGGTAAGACTCAGAATTCACTACTAACAAACTTGTCCTGTCTGACAATCCAGTTTTACCTTTTCCCTGACAGGCAGGCACATGGCATGTTGGCTCTTTAGTGTTTTACAGAGAGGGGGAAACATATTTACTAAAATAAAAAGTCCCAAACACACTGTATTGTTAAGGAGGGATAACCTTAAGAAGAACTGGTTTAAAAACCCAAAAAGTTTGTACAGTCAGCATGTGGCTCTGTTAATAATTCTGTTCTCAGACACATCAAGACCTCAATTTCCTCACAGCAGTGAGTCTATTTCCTCACAGCAATAGAAAACACCAGATTGTACTGGGATGTCCAAGTGGAAGATAATCGCCTCTGAAAATGCTTGTCTTGTCTTTAATACCTTGGGAAAGTGACTTGGTTTCACTGGTTCCAATATTATTATTATAATGCTTCTTTCGGTAGTGCAGTAAAAGGTTTTGATTTGCTCCCATTTGCATCAGTTTTGGTCCTTTCCTGGGATTTTTTTATGGTCATTGTTAAGGTTGTGGTGACTTCTAGTGATTGAAGTGTGAAGTCTACAGGCAAAGATTATTCTGCCTCATCTTTGGAGGGTTAATTAAAGATGGCAGGGCTTTGGGGGTGTAATTTGGACAACTGTAGGACTGATAGAGTTTTGTTTCTGTGATGGGTTTGATAGCACTGTCTCGAATAGTCAGCCCCATGAGAAATGTGTTCGTCTAAACCAAAATAAATTTGATTTGCAAACAGACCCAGTACACTCTTTGCAGAACTGCTGTAACACGTGCCCAATGGACTCTATTTCAAGTAAAGGTGTGGTCGTGTTTATAATTTTCTGTTCCTCTGTGTTTCCACCCTAGACCTATGGGATTATCAATGTGATGTGGTGTATAAGTGTTAAAACGGGCAATGAAGTGAGGATGTGCAGTTCAGAAAAAAATAAAAAACAACAAGAAGCCCTTTTATTGGATCTGTGCAGTGTGTTAGGAAGAGGCTCTTGGCTGTCTGCCATGCCCAGTGTTCCTGATACCTGGCTGACACTCAGTCTGGAAAAGAGAGACTCTGGGGGCTGTGGGGGAACACCCACAGGAGGTTGTGTGGCTCAGGAGTGAGTGCATCTGGAACACAAATAGCTCATTCCATTGCTGTGCTGGTACCAGCTTGTTCTAAATCACAAACCCGGGATCCACTGCCGAGACACAATAACGGAGCCCTCTGCTCCCGGCTGCTTCGCTGTGGGCTTTTCATCTTTTCTTCCAGCATTCCAAAACTTCAGATAAAATCAAGAAGGCTTACTGAGTGTACAGAATACTTGCTCATCTTGGGACATCTGCAAGCTGAGCAGAGTAGGAGGCTGGAAAGTTCTTTTTGAGGATTATCACATAGTTTTGCTTTCTTTCCAGTTTCTTCGCCAATTCTACAAAGTCTCGTTATGGATGAAAAAAGATGAGGAACTGGCACATAGAGCCAAGAATTTATTATTAATGTAATTGAGATCTGAAGCCTTGTCAAGGAGTTATTAATAGCACAGTTTTAATTTTTACAAAAAGGATAACAAGCTATTATGGAACGAGTCTCCAGAATAATAAAGCAGTCAAAATTGATGCCTGAGTAATTGCTGCCCTCCATTCTAGCAAATGGGGACATATAAATGCTTTTTGTTGACACCTCACAGGATTGTGTCAGCAAGTCTGGGTTTTTCAGAGAAATGAAAGGAACTTGGAGACGTTGTTGTCACAGCACTGTGCAAGATTCTGTGATAGTGCTACCTGTTATTTCATAGAGAGGTCGTGCTGTAAATGCCTGCTGGAACTCCGTTCTGCCTGGTGTTCTTTTATCCTACAGCAGTTTAATTTGACCACTCCCAGTATTGCAAGTGATATGGGCATATTTTTAAGCATATATCTCTCCAATGTGGAAACTTCAGAGTTGCCTTTTCCTTCAGTTTTGATTCCTATGGCATCTTTTCTACACCTAATGAAATCATACCAGCTTTTAGGCTAGTAATCCCCTTTTGTTTTTCTCATCATATCACAATATTATTGTTGATTCTTTCTGCACAGAGATAGGAAGCTTGCAGTGTTCAGAGTTGTCTGTTGCATAAAGTCATAGCAGAAATAATCTGTATTATCACATGCCTTATTTATATTTCATTGTACCTGCTTTTTCTGGGCTCAGCCTTGACAGTAAATGAAAAGGTCTTTCCTGTTCTAGGGAAGCATTACTTAATAATGTATAGAATTTGGAATGGACTTATGCTACGTGTTCTGTGACTCCTCTGCCTTGATTTCTGTCATTCCCAGCATTTGTGTTGCTGTTAATTTCCATTAAACAGCCAGGAGCATCTGTGAGTTGATGCAAAGCAAAACTGCATTATCTCAGCTGTTATCTGTTCATTGTGGGGAATGATAGGAAGGCAAGGAAATTCTACAAGTAATAGGTAGCCATGGTGTCTGATTTGTCAAAGGAGATGTATCATTTGCTTTGTGTGTGTTTGAATTTTTCAAGTTCATGGGTTTGGAAAGCACCTCAACACAGACTATCCAGAAGTTTAATTATCTTGTTCCGTTAGGTTAAATTACTAAACAGCTTCCTCAAAGATGCTGTTCTGTGTTTGAATAAATATAATATGCAAAAATGTGAAAATTGCTCCTGGTACGATACCCAAGTGGGATACGGTGGCTTTGTGGTGTCATATTTTGAGAAGTTATTTAAAGACACACAAAAGGACACTGTCACTGTGTTATTAATGTTAAAAATTGTTGATGCTGTGTGAAGTGTGTTTTTTCTAATTAGAGGAAAGCTGTAGAGTGCCATTTCCATAATCGACATGGGAACAGAAACTCAGCAAAATTTCATGTATTTGCAGTGAAACTGCTCTTCAGCAACATAAAAATGGCTTTTATAACATAAAGGCTGTAATTAGAAAAAGTCAAATCAGTTGGAAACGATTAAAGCCAGAACAGGCTAAGCTGCCTTCTAAATATTTGTCTGGAGATTAGCCCCACTCCTACAGCCCCTGAGAAGCATCTTTGATTTACTTATAATGCTTGACGTGGCAAAGATAATCCTGCAGAAGGCAAATGAACACAAATTTAGATGTGCTGTTTGGCTCTCTTTGTTGATTTGACAGGAGGCAGCATATTGGGAGTGATGCTGGAGAAATGAGTATAGGGTCACATTAGACAAATTGCTTAACACCCTCCCACCTCCCCCCTCCCTGAGCATCATTTTAAATTCTTTGAAAAACCTCCTCATTCTTTGAAGCTTTTAGGATGCACTTTAGAAGTCCACGTGGAATAATTTTCCGTGTGTCTGTGAGACAGTTGATGTGAGTCTCATTGTATTTAAAATTACAGTCCTGAGATGGAACTTTCTGCTTGTTGCTTGTCTGACATCAGCTATTAAAATGCAAGTAAAGCTTGGCAGGTATAAATTTGAAGAAGAAAAGAAATTATGTAGGAATATGAGGATTGTTAATATTAAGCAGCCAGTTGTGGAGGAATGGTGGTTTACCCTGTAGAAGAGTTCTGCTGAAGAAACAAACAAACCACCCAGGCTCTGGGTGGCCAGCTCCTTACTGACACCCCTTAGTGCTCTTCTGATAAGCCGAGAGGAAAAGAGAGAGAGAACTGTTGGCAAACTGGAAACATTAACTGGCCATTGTATTGGCGTGGAGATTTAATGGTGTAATTAACTGTTATAAAAGCCAACCTGTATTTTGGGATGCCAGTGAACCTCCACGTTATTGTTGACCCTCGATTGCATCAGGTGTAACAGCACAGAATGGTGAAAATTGTCAGGCATGTAAAGATGAAGGATTTGGTGTGAGTTTGGGATGTTAGTCAGCTTCTTGGTGTAGACCAAGTTTATACTTTGTGTAGTTTTCCTTTCATTTATAACCCCCACAGCATCCCAAACTTTTTGTTTAGCGGGTGGAAAAATGTAATCAGTGTAATATATATTCTCTTGCTGAATTTTAAACAAGACCATTAAAACTCCTTTAACGTGCTAAAGCCAGCTTCAGAGAGGGTTTCCATTTCATCTTTGCTGAGCCGAGGCTGCAGCACTCCTTCCCTTCGCGCCACAGTGAGAGGCTGTCAATAATTCAATAGCCACGGCCTTGATGGGCCAAGGCCTAACTTAGACTTTAAACAGAGCCAAGCAGCTTGTCAAAGTGTGATATGCTGTCAATGCCTGACTGATCTATACTGCATGAATTCTCCCTCAGCTCTTGATGTATCCCTGGGAATAAAAAGAAAGCAATTTTAGAAGTAGACCTAGTGTGAAACACCTGTTTGTTTGTTTGTTTGGAATTTTTAATGAGGGGAAGTTGTGTTAGTAATGAAGCTCAATGAAGTCATTGCATTTTTTGCTTAGAGGACCCACACTAAATTCCTCTCTAATGGCACTGGTGTGTTTTCACTTCTGCCAGGAAAAGGAGTCATGGTATTTGTAAATATGTTGCTGCCTTAGAGCAAGTTCATTTGGAGCAAGACTTAATAATGAATGACAAGTAATCCAAATGCTTAATCCAAATTACCTATTTGCATCTTTCAGTTTTATTGATACTGTGCTATTACCACTCAGCATTGCAGTAATGAAACCTTTTCAGAGCTATTTGTTTTGGGATTTTCCCCCACACAGTAAGTGACATAGATGATGCATTCACATCTTTTCTAAGTGCTCTACGTGTAAGTTGCTTCTATTTCACGGTTTACGTGGAAGCTGAGAAATCACTTGTTTTTTTTGAAGAAAACAGTTTGGAAAAGTAGAGCTAATGTGGTAATGAGTTGTATTCCACTCCTCTCACACTTCATAGTTAAATTTAAAAGCAGCATTATATCTAAGATGGCTTTGAAAAGCTATTAGAAAGATTAAATAAAGTTTTACAGTATTTGTCTAAGAATCAAAAAGCTAGTGTTATTAAATGTATATTTATTTATATTTCAAAGCATTTGGATTTCAGTTGTGTTGCTAAGCTGCTTTTTTGATAAATTTTACTGGTTTGTAAAGGACAAAAGTAACATTGTTATCCTCACTCTAAATGCATTTGTATTGTCATTGTCTTCTTTACAAATTCATGTCTTATGAAGTTTCCATATCTGCAGTAGGTTTTATGAGGCATTTAGGTTCTCAGCCTTCAGGTACTTTTTAAATGGAGACACAAGAGAATAATAGAAAAATAAGCATGGCCCTTTTAATGTTTTCAAAATACTGAAAACTTGTGCAATGGATTAGATAAAGTGGGGTGGGTTTTTTTGCTAAAGCTTGTTATATGTTTTAATTTTAAATAGCTTGCTCACTAAGTTCTAATTTTTCAGAAAAGTTGATTTCATTACTTGGTTTTCATTAATGATGTTACAGCTTTCATCCTTTTCACAGTGAAGCAGAGGAAACTGTACAAAATATGGTTAATGATGATTAAGACTGAGACTTTATTTTAATGTGTGGGTGCCTCTTACTCAAGCATGTAAATGAATTGAAGCCCTCACTGCAGACTGTTGAATGGAGAGACAGCCACCTTTTCCCTAAAAAAACAATCAAAAAGGGGGGGGACTGAGTTTTCCTGCTTTCTAAGCTGCTCCTTAAACTCCCCATTAAATGTTCCTACTCCATTTTGGTGCAAAGTGAGGCTGATTTGCTGAACTCAGAGCTGAGCATTGTGTGCAGGACTGTTGACGTGTGCCAGGGATCGTGTTGGTGCTGGGTAAGTGCTGCTGTGTATTGAGCAGCCAGGTAATGGCCTTTGCATGAAACAAACTTCACACCCCATCAAGTCACCTGCGTGTCTTGAGGTGCTGCGTGCTCCTGGCACTTGACAACGTGCAGAGTAATTATATCGGTGCAACAGTTTTCATGGCAGTAATTTTTTTGTTGGGAAAAATTGTACATGTCAGACTTTATAGCCTTTGACAGTTTTGGCCTGTGATCTTCCAAATAATTAATTCTTACAGATTAAATAAATACTTTTGACTCTGGCTGTGTAGTTGGATGGAACTAAGGAAGGTAAAATAGTTCATTTTTTTATTTTGGCTTTGAGAAATGCTGTAGGCCTGGGTGATGTGTTTGCCTTGGGTGATGGGCTGAAGACTGTCAATGGCGTTGTTACACACATCATAAGCTGAGCACAGAATGATCTTGACAAGAGTAAAGTATGCTGTTTGTAGTGGTGTGTATAAAGTGCAGGCAAGGTGTAAATACATTATTGAATATTAGCATGTTTGCAAAAATGTGAATTGAGGCTGTTCACCTGGGATGGCAGTGGAATGAGGGGTTTTTTCTCTTGGACTGTTGGTTGCATCCTGGGGTTTTCTGCACACCTGGGCAAGTAGAATTTGGTTGGTTTTCAGAGCTGATCTCTAGAATTGTTGGAACACACCTGCCATGCAAGCAGTTCTTTGCTCCCCCAAATTCAGTCAGACACTCCTCGGGAGCCTAATGCATTATCTGGGCATGTATCTGTGTCTGAACAGTTGTACCATGCACATGGCAGCAACTTCTGCTAGAATTAAGCTCTTCCAAGACCATTTTTAGCAAGTGGCATTCAAGGCTGTATGTCTGTGGGTTTCCCTTCTCCTGGCGCAGGAATTGGCCTGTGCAGGACTCAGCAGCTTTTGTCATCACTGGTCTTGAGGGGTGCAGGTCCACTCCCGGCAGACATTTGCGGTTCTCTTGGTATGTGACAGAAGGAAGGAAGGTCTTGCAATCACCCCAGGACCACCAGTTTTCAGAACTGTGGATAACCATGATTTTCAAATTCTGCTGTATTTGAAACTGGGCTACTTATTACCATACCTAAATTTAGGCATCTAATTCAGAAGATATTAGAGAGGTTTCCCAGCTGGTGCTCATGGCAAAAGTAACTTTTGCAAATGGCAGAAAAGGTAAACAGCCTCCAACCCCCTGACTTTATCTAAACAATATTTATTATTGAGGAGAAAGGAAACATTTTCTGTGTTTTATCTTTTTTTTTTTTCCCTCCCCCTTTTTCCCACTTTAAAAAAATATTCTTGCCTATTTTAGCTACTAAAAGGTGCTAAAACCACCAAATGAAATACCAAATGGCACTCTCATGTGACTGAATCCTAGGGCGCGTGTATCAGTTACTGTTAGATCTGCACATTTTTGATTTCTCTTTGGATTTTAGTGTGTGTTTGATAGTTACTCACAGTTTCTTTTGCTAACGTACTCAGAAGAGAATCCTCTGGGTTTCCTGATGCTGCCTTTCCATACAGGACCATCTAAGCCCTACAAATGAACAGATCTCTCTTAGCTTTGGAGTACAGAAGGAGCTGCTTTTGGTGTAGCATGAGTTTGGAAACAGCCTTGCTTATTGTACCAAATCATTAGAAGCTCTCTATCTGGGAAGCACAAGGAGCTGGAATGGCTAGGTGAAAGTGAATAAAAATGAGGAGACTTGCAAACTGCTTTTGCTCCAGGGCTGGTTTTAATGAGCTTGTCCCTAATGAGTTGTCCCTGCAACTAGCTTCAGGCCTAAACAGATGAGGCAGGGGTTCTGCTAAATTTTTGATGGGATTTGCACTGGTTTTATGAGAAAGCAAGCAGCAGAGAGTGCAAAGTTGTGTCATGAATCTTTTACGAGAGTGGATTGTTGTCCGTCTTGTCAATAGGGATTGTAAGACTTGATTGCTAATAGAAGACATGCCACATGCTGGTTGTACTGACAAACCTGGGTAAACGGGGAAGTGTGCCTGGCAAGGGAAGGGAAGGGTTGCCAGGAGCAGGGACTTCATGACCAGTGCACGTTGCTTTCTCAAAGCTCCTCTCACCTGATGTATTGACCAGCGAAGGGTGGTGTTTGCAGGCAGGTCTGGTCACTCCCAGAGCCTGTTGGGCATGGGCAGCCAGGCTCACAGGGACCACGTTGGGTTTGTCCTAATGCAAATGTCTTAATGTCCTAATTAAGGAATTCATTCAGCATTTGGTGTTCCTGTGTTCTAAGGCTTGTCTTGGTAGTCTGTGCGTGGATTTCTCATTGTGTTCTTTTAGCAGTTTGGTGGTTCTGGAAGGTAAATGGAACTTTTTTTGACGTTGTCTCCAATTTGAGAGATTCTTTTTGATGCTTCCATTATGTCTATTATTACTATTAAGAACTGTACAAAAAAGTATTTATTAGGTTTGACTTATCCAATGAGATTGTCCCAGCAGTTTAGGTGGTTACAAAAATGATATTTAACCTCCTTTGCTGAATTTCACATCAGCTTTTGACACTCAGGCTACAGTGTGAAAGTTTAACTGCTTGAAAATTGTTTCCACTGTATAAATGTTATTTGGCAAGTGTAGGAAAAACATAACTTCTTTGAAAAGTGATATTTCTAAGATCAGTTAGCTTCTTATCTTGTTCCTCAAGTGCAATTTAACTTCTTGCTTTTTGTATCATTTTCTTTAAAATTATGTGGTGGAAGGAAGATAAATACATGTTGTTGAGGTTTTGCAAAGGTAAACTAAAGAGTGTTTGTGAGATTAAAAATTAAAATAATTAATTAAGATAGAATTCTTTTTAAATTATGTAACTCCATAAAGTTGAGCAACTGATTAACAATTACATTACAATTTTCTCATTTTTTAAGGTATGAATAGCAGCAATGCATTCATCAGGTAATTCAGAGATGATCCTGTTCAATATATATTCATGTCTCCATGGTATTTAATTGAAATGCAAAGCCATGGTAAATGAAGCCAAGACTTACTATGTCATGTACGTTTTCTTTTCCTGTGTTTTAATTTCATCCTCTCTTTTTTTGCCTGCTGCTTCTTCTTCTTTCTCCCATGCATACATTTTTATCTCTTTTTTGTCCCAATCTAATTCTCAGTTGTTTCTTTTTCTAATACTTCGTCTTTAAAAGGTAAATAGGATGAGGAAATAGTATGTTCACGTGAGCAAAAACTGCAGAGAATGGCTAAAATGGCTTGTCAGAGGTAGTGGGGAAGATCCCAGAACGTGGTAACACAAATATGTGTGGTATTACAGGAGAGAAAATGAGTCAAGGGACTTGTAAAGGATGTTCTTAACTAAACCAAACTTTAATAGATGTAGATACTGTGTCAGTGTAGGTAAAGTGACCTCCTTGCAAGACATCTGGTATGGCATCAACTAGAAACGACAGATCTGTAAATCACGTGAGATGATGAGCATCTGAATCAAAATTTCGAATGATTTCATTCCAGTTCTAGTGATGATTTGCGTTTTCTTTGTGTAATACCAGAGCACTCCGGAATTTTTCCTATTAAGGTTCTAGTGAACCTTGTTTCATGGACTGTGTATAAAGAGTAGCAATGTTTCACTGTGGGGTTTTAGCAAATGCTGTATAGCTTCTGCTCTCACCATTGCATTTTAGAGCTAAGTCAAATAGCAAACTTCCAAACCTATTTTTTCCACTATTATAACAGGTCACATCATATTGCCTGACTGTTCTTCCTCAGACATCCTGAGTACCTTGCGAGTCTTCAACCTATTTTATCACAGCCCTTCCTTCCTTGCCTCCTGCTGTGTCTGCATTTGTTTTTCTTACAGCTAAAAATTAAACCAAGCAATTTCTGCTGAACTTATCATAGATATGCAGTTCTATAAAGAGGAACAGAATTCAGGAGATGTGCAAAAAAATGCTATTTTATCGATTCAGATGGATAATGTAACTACTTTGACTGAAGAGAATGTCTGCCCTTTATTTTAAAATTTAGAATTTCAGCTCTGTCTCCAAATCAGAGTTTGAAAAGCTTCATGGCAACAAACTTCTTTTAAATTTTTCTCTGGCTAAAAAGCAAAACAACAGGGGGAGAGAGGTGTCATCACAGAAGCATTTAACACTCTTCAAAGACACAAGGAAATTCTTCTAGATAAAAGAAAAACATGAAGCCAGGTTTTCTGCTGGTCAGGTCATTTCTGAAGAAGACTAAAACAATCAGCTTCTGTTGCTAATTTTGATTAATGTGATTTTTCTCGGTGATTTCAAATGCTGCTCTCAGCCGGCCCAAAGAGTCGGATCAGAAGCCATGGAAGCATTCCCACATTCTCTGGGGAGCACAGTGTCAGCTGCTCTGAAGGACAGGGCTGGAGCCACACTTCAAGGGAAAATAATCCTTCATTCCCATTGGACCTGCTTTTGGAGGGGTTGATTAAAGAGGAGAAGCAGCTTTGATTGTCTGAGCGTTCCAGTTGCGTTGTTGCTCAATTTCACGTTCTTGGATTCCTACTCAGAGCGTGAGAAGTTCCCTCTGCCTTCTGCAGTGCCTTTGAGTGCTTGGCAGGCAAGTTTCCACCTCTGACTGGGGCAGGAGCTTCCTGAGGGTTTGTGTGTTTCCTGGGGAATCTGGGATCGCTTTGGGGCAGGTGTGTGCTGGTTTCTCCTTCCGGGACCTGGGCTTTCGTGAGGAAGGATGTGTGCAAAGGTTTTGTCACTGCTGGGATGATCACACCTGTTCATCTTCAGCAGCAAACCCAAATCCTCTTGTCTCACTTGGCAGTTTTTAAAAAGCCAAGTTCTCAGAAGAGCTGATGGTTGGCTTTTAAAAGGAAGTTTACTTTTTGCAAGGCCTCAACAGAAGCAAGAAACTAAGCTGTGTTTTTAAATTTGGCCTTATTTTGAGGCTGAATGAATGAATGTGAATTTGCTCATTCCCAGCTAAGACACAAATGAGGTTTACAAATTGAAGATTGTTTTCTTCTATCACGTGAGGGTTTTGTGTTTCGCTTTCCTGCCTGTGACTGGTGAGAAATGACCAGTCTTTGTCTTTTCCTGTTCTCTCCTGAGATGTGGTTGTCATCAGGACAGCAGCAAAAATTAGTGCTTCACATGTAGTTCTGATCATTGTAGTATAGTCCTAAATTAATTTTAACAATAAAAAAGTCTTTCACTTAGTTACTGCATTGTGTTTCATTTAGAGGTGCAACCTGAGGCATCATTTTGCTCTCTAAACACTAGGTGAACTTAGGTTTGTTTTTTTTTTTTTGATGGAGTTTCTTTTCAATCAGCAGGAAAAACTTAGCACTGCCATGTCAATTTAGGGGCTGGAAAAATTACAGTACATTCCTTCTTTTTGTCCCTTACTGCAGTAATTTTGTAACTGTTGGCCTTTTAACTACTCGAGAAGGCTCCTCTGTTCTCCTCATGGAGACAGGGTTTACAAATAGGTAGAAGAGATGTTTTCTTAGAGATATGTTATATAAGGTTTTTTTATAGCTTATGTAAATGCCCATAGTTTTACAGTAATTTTTAATATATTGGTTATTGTTCTTTCATGTATATTTTCCCTCAATTTTAGGTTTTTAAATGCTGAATACCTAGAGGATTTTCTTTAAAATTAATTTAATATGTGTATGCTAGGTTGTGTTCTAGCCTGTGTTAGAAGTAAAGCAGTATAACTTTATGAAGTCATGGAAGATTCCTGTCACACGTAAAGGTTTTCACGCTGTAGATTTCCATTTGTATGTTTCAAATGGCTCCTGGCAAACTCTTGGACTGACAGCACAGAAACATTTTTTTTGTCTGTCCAGCAGACTGGCCCAGAGCGAATTGTTCTCCAGAGCAGCCTGGCTCAGTGCTGTCCCAGGGTTCCCTCAATCCCATCACACCAGGCTTGCAGCACTCCTCCTGGGATATGCACAAAGGAACTGGAAATTCAGATGTGTTTTTAAACATCTGGGTGTGTGGGTAGGGGTGATCAGCCTTTCTCAGAAGCATCCTTGCTGGTGGTCTGAGCAAAGCAAGGACAAAGGTAAACTGGAGAAGCCTGGCTGTCCCCTGGCTCATTCCAGTATTATTCCTTGGAAAGTGGCCTTTTTGTGAGGCATCAGGGCTATCAAATAACTCAGTTATTTGAATAATAGTAAAAATGGATGTTGTGGTGCTGCTGATGAAATTAAGTTCATTAACTTTGTCAGCTAATGTTGCTTTCTTCCCTAGGAGCAGGCTCAGTGAGTGTGAGGGTGCCCCGTGCTCCATCACAGCCGCACACAGCCTGTACCAAACCCTTCTCCCTTTCAGCCCAGCCCACTGGCCAGCCCTCCTCCTCGCCTCCCAATTCCCTATTCTCATCCAGCTCTGTGGGCTTTTTGGGGGTTCATTTAGGCAGCAGAAGCTGTGCTGGAGTTGTTACATGTGCCAGCAGCGATTTCCACCATCTGGGTACGGGAAGGAGAGGTTAGAGCTACCACGGAGAAAGATCTTTATTCTATTACTAAGCCAATATGATTCGAGAGTGGCTGCAGAGCAATTGGAAACTGAGAAATGGGCAGCTCTGCAGTTCTAGTGAAATGTCAAAGTATAATGAAACAAGGGGAACGTACTGCTTCGTGGTGTGAGCCAAGTTACAAGCAGGTGGCAGCAGTAAATATGTATATAAATAACAATATGGATGAAATGTCAAGGTTTCCAGCTGGCTTTGTAAAGGCGCTTCAGGAATATTACACTTAGAGTAACAGCACAGCATGACCACTCAGTGCAAACATGTATCATTTCAAAATGCATGTATTTACATTAAAGGCTCAGGTATCCTCAGGTTTTATCATGCTTAAAATATAGATTCAGGTCAAAAACAGCCAAAGAGTTTGGGAAGCCCCAAACCATGCTGTTTTATGGGAGACTTGCTTCCATCTGACACCTTGTTACTTCACATCGTGAAACCTGCAGTGTTTCTACCTGCACCTTTTCCAAATGAAAGTAGACTGAGACAACGTGTGTGTAATGTTACTGAGCTGTCTGCATGCCAAGCCCCTGAACTTACATGGGATGAAAAATGCACTCAGGACCTTTGCTGGCTGGGACAGAAGTTCACACACACAGGCCTTTCAAACTAGAGAGCAAAATCTGTCGGTGCCCTATTTAGGACACTGGAGTTCCACCTTCTGCTCTCAGTTCAATGATTTTATTAGCTTTGAGGAAAGACCTTCTCTATGATCAACATTATAAAAGTTTCACAATAGAGAGCATCAAAGAAAAAAAAAAGAAAAATAATTTCTCAAATAGATTCTTTATGTGGCTGTTCATACCACCTTCTCTGAAAGAGCTCTGACATGTTTCAGAAACTTTCAACTCCAATATTCCAAGTTAAGTTGCAAGTAAGTCACATATTGATTGGAAAAGTAGATAATGGTAGTGACCTCTTAAGAAAGCCTTTACAGCCAAATACATTAACAGTTGTTAAACAACACCTGCACTTTATTTGCTGTGTTGGTCCTTTAGAGAGCAGCATTAGCATTGCTTTGGGCTCCATCCTGTGTCCTGCAGATCAAGAAACCTTGTTTACGTTCCAGCATATTGTAAAAATGGGATGAACGCAAATTAAACTGCTTCCAACATAGTGATGTTATAGGAATAATTTAGACTTATGTCAAGGACTAGGACATGATTGTCCAACATCGTTGCCTTTATTAGTTTCAATACTTTTAAAACACAATTAATGAAATGATGAAATACTTAGAACTAGAGACTACCAGTCCACTAACAGGAGTTAGTACAGTAGGTGCTGATAAGTTACAGGCTGGGATTGTCAAAATCATCTTAAACCGGTTATTGAGCTTTTTGTAAAGTAGATCTCCTTATAATGCAGAGTCACTTAAGCACATCTGTTACACTGATGTATCACTAGTTTTATGGACCTGGATTAATTCCAGAGTAAACAGTGAGCACTCTGCTGAAAGGCTGTAAACATAGACACAAGTCATTCATCTAGAAATCCCCAAGCATCATTTGCCAACGGGCTAAGTGCCTCAAGTATTTTACCCTTTTTGATGTAGCAGGATGCTGCTGTTCTGTGTTCTGTCGTGCTGAGGGTGGCAGGGGAGGGGTGGCAAGGTTTTCTCCTCTCATTACTTACGGGTAAATTTGCCTCTCTCTAGTACTGAAGTGCTCTCAGTCCTGAAGTTGTTCCAGGAGTTTATGAAGTGTTATGAATTTGCTAACAGTGAAATCTGCAGTTTTCCAAAATCAAAGTCAGCCAAATGAGGTACAGACCTTCTAAAACTGAGTACCATACTTCTAAACTCCTCTTCCAATACAAATGGGAGTCCCTGGGTTGGAAGGACCATGGGGCCTAAAGCCATTCATGCATATGAACTGTGTTTAACCTGATTTTAGAGTCTTTTTAGCCATCTTGAAATCTTAGAACAATTTGGGGGTTGAATTAAACATTTCATGTTCCTTCCATTTATTCCATCTTGTGACTTTTGCTTTGACACACCTTCCCCTTTTGGCCATGGTATTTATTAATATGAATAAATATGAATTTAATAATATGAATCTCTTTATTTGAAGAGGTTAAACTTTTCTTCAGAAATTCACACTGGGAACAGGTTCAAAATTGCAAAATAACTTATCCTTGTTGTTGTTATGTAATTCATGCTAATACAGAAAACATGTCCTGAGATATGGAAATGGCTACATAGTAATGTTATGCACTCTTTCTTGAATTGTGGTAGGTAAGACCTTTTGGTTTGTTATTTTTTCAGTGTTCGGAGATTTTTAAAAAAATGGGGTTCAAACAGTACAAACGAGCTGTTTCATTTGTCGCTGCTATCAATCAAATACAAGAGTGGGGAAGTCTGTCTTTTCTTTATTCAGGCCCCAAAATGATAGCAAAAAGTAGAGGTTTCAGGAGGTCAGGGAATGTAACTTACATTACAGAACTGAGTTTTAAATTGTCTGATGTTAAAGAGTCATAATAATCTTGCTTGTTTAGATGCGTTAGAATATCAGATATGAGAGCTTGAACAACAGGTAATTACCACTGAAAAAAAGCCAAATCCAAATGAAATTATGGGGGAACTTATTTCAAGTAGCGCTGAATTTTAAAGGACTAACAAATCTAAAAGACTAATCTTTTGCATATTGAAATAAATCCCTGGATCATTTGTCTGAGTGGGAAAGAGAATTCATAGTAGCTCTAATGTGAGGAAGAGCTTGGAAATGGTACAAATTAAGGATTCTAAGATTTAATTTCCTGGTGGCAGCCTTCAGATGACAAGGAGTTGGTGCAGGAGAAAGCAAGGTCTGGTTTGTGAAGTGTCATTTGGGAATTGGTCTATCTTGAGCAGTTGCAGACTAAAAATTGTGAGTTCAACCTAGTGAAAAAGGACTAACTTATAATTTAGGTGTAACTTTAATGGCATTTCATCTGTTCTTAAAATAATCAGGATAAATTAAAGGGGCATCTTCCCAGCACTTAGAATTATAGAATCATTTGTGTCTAGGACTTAGATCGAAATGTAACAGTGCTGGATCTGTCCCTAAAAAGAAGGAAAGCATGGTGTCTTCTGTAGAGATCAGTTTGGGCATTTTAGGTTGGGGTAAATGCAGAGTACAGCCTTGCACCCAAACAATGGAAAATTTCAGAAGTATTTCCAGTTTACAATCTGAGTTTGGAATCTGAATCTTCTTAATGGTAGCTGGAATAATCCTCAGAGGTCTAAAGATGGTGAATTTTAGGAAAATCTGAATCATTATCTAAAATCCAGATGTCTGTCACGCTATTTGTAATAGTGGTAGCTCATGAAATATTGAAGGAATTTTTAAGGATGAGTTTATTTTTAGGATTATGTATCTTTAATATCAGTGATCATTATTTTTAATTGTCCCAAATCTTGTCCAGGGGGATGTCTTTTGTCTTGCACACCAAGGAGGAAGACTTAATTTATCTTTACTGGAATTTTACTGGTCTGCAAAAAATTAAAACTATTCTTATCAACAGAGAATTAGTTGAACTGACGTAAATAGGCAGATTTTACTCCAGTTCTTTATATATATATATATATATATATATATATATATATATATATATATATATATATACCTATATTTAATCAGTTGTGAGTGTCATTATCTTCCATAACAGAAAAGATTTGCAGATTTGCTGTGGATGGTTCTGATACAGCCTCTGCTTTTAGGCATTCAGAGGCAGCTGTGTATCCTACCTATCTATCATTAACATAGATATTTAATATCCTGGGACAAAGGCAGAAATCACAATTGAGCACTTGTGCTTTTGCCTTGGCCGATGTGCTATTTAGAGTTTAAATAATAGTTAAATAATTTGGTTATTTTCAGCTGATCTATACAGTAGTTGCTACTTCCTGCTGCAGATTTTGTGGTGCATGAGAACCTACCTCGGGCATCTTTCAAAACTGAACACAGCTACAATGTAAAGTGACTGGAGTGGGATTTGTGAGTGTCCTGAATTTTTAGCTGTTTATGTGATATTTTTATAACTAAGTATTAAATAAGACACTAACACTTGGAACTCAGTTTAAATGAGTGCAACGTTCAGATCAAAAGAGGAAACACTCTCCTTAAAGGACAGGTCACTGCTTTTCCCTCAGAAGTGATCAAAGCTGGCTTCATTGAAGCTGTGGTTAAACACTGCTGCAGCATCATGGTGCTTGGGTTTCTTTTCTTTTCCACATCATTTTCTGTACCCCCTACAAGGACAGTGAAGGACCTCCTAGAAGAAAGGACAGCATGTGTGGCAGAATTCCCCATGAGGTTCCATCACATTTGGTTTAAACATTTCGTATTCATATTGAGTCCCTTTTATGCTGGTTTTATGCTGATTATACCTAGAGGCTATTAAATGTTAGCAGATACTTTATATTTGCAATTTTGAATGCAATACATGGCATGAAATTCTTCTAAAGGGGGATGTTTGACATGGAGCATGAACATATTAAAGTGGATGTACTTCCAGAAACCCATAGAGGTTGAGGGCATCTTGTTTTGCTCTTTTAATTTTCAACTGCTGGGTGTAGCTTGTGGCTCTGAGGTGGGGAGGATGAGGTAAATTTTAAGTACCCATTCCTGAGAAACGATAACCCACAGAAGTTCATACATATGATCGTGTTTGTTTATTCAGGCAGTCCAGAATATGGTTTTAAGGACTATGCTGAAGGGTCTAAATCTGGTTCTATTTTATTATATTCCCTAGAACTATTTAAGTGGACGTACTGGAGATACGGAGTTGAATGGAAAGGAGTACTGAGCAGAGTCTAATGTGAATAAATTGGTATTTCTGAGCTTTTGCTGAGGAAAGTTCTCAACCTGGTTGCGTGTCAGATAAAATTCTCTCTGTGGAGAGAGAGAGAGCAGCATGTTTGGAGTACGTGTAAAGACAGAAAGAAAAGTTCAGTTTGTAGAATTTTAATTTTCAGAATACCCCAGGAGCTGTAACCTGACAACAGGTATGTTGTAGGTAACCAATATAATCTGTTTTTCCAAAGAAAAGAGACAGGGATGTGTTCTAGGCAGGGCTGTGGAGCAGTTCTCAAAACAGTCTGAAAGTTCTAGAATTCTTCACTTGTTCCATGTCTCAAGAACAGCCCTTCTTTAAAGTGAAGGAAATAATACAGATATCTTCAAATAATGTGTTATTTCCACATTTTTTTACAGCAGAAATGTAAAATAAAAATGGCCTGAATGTTATTGCTGTCATGTGGGTGGCACACGCCTTTAGACAAGGTGGTCATTGAGATGAGAATTAAAATATTATAAGTCTTGTTTGGGATTTGAGAACTGCCAGAGCAAGTCCTACAGAGATCAAAAGGGAAGCTGAAAATAACATTCCACAAGTTAGCCTGTTTTAAAATGTTTTTAATAACTTTTGAAATCCTATTCTTTGATATTTAGAAAGAATACTTAGGTTTGAACATTTTAGACTGCTAATGTTGTTTGTATGCACTGTCAAATGTCAAAAAAGAGACTTTCAGTTCCTTCTATAAATGAGTATTCCTGGATCCCACTTTCCCCTGCCCCTGAGGGGCACAAACCATGGAACCTCTCCATACTTCGTTTCCCATACTTGAAATGGAAAAAAAATTATTTGTTTTTTGAAAATTATCACACCTCAGCGAAGTTGGTGCACACTCAAGGGGAGTGATCAGCTGAAGCATCCTTTTCAGTTTGGTTGAGGAGTGGGCACAGCACCTGTTTCTGTTTTTCCAAGCTGGCTTTGGTGTTCCTCTTGAAGCAGAGGAGTGGGACAGGCTGCTGGGAGCTGCAGGCTCCTAAAGCCCCCAGGGTGCAGCCCAGGGAGGGGAGAGGCACGGCAGGGAAGGCAAAGGCACTCCCCTGGCTCAGACAGAGCTCACGTCACTGCCAGAGCTGCCTCTGAACAAGTCAGTCGTTTCAGCTCTGGTGAAAGTGGAGGAAAAAGTGGATTTTTTTTTTTTTTTCCCCCTAGTTTGCTGTAAAATGGAGTAAATGTAGCACAGTTCTATTGTCGTTGAAGAGATTTTCTTGTGCTCCTCCTGTAAATGGTAGAATAGGCTTGATGGGCATTCAGAGGCCAGGAAAAACAAACATGCAGAACAAAGACCTACAGGAGGGAAATCTGAACGAGAAATGCTGCACTTGTCTTCTTCTTATAAAGGAGCTGCTCTTTAGAAGTTTTTCAGATGATAGAAAGACATCTTTTAAAGGCAGCAGGAACCACTTAAAACCTGTGTTTAATTATTTCAGTAAAATCTTAAGCTAGTGATGCAGCAGTGTTCTCTAAGAGAACACTATTAGAGAAGCAGGTTCACTTGTCACTGTTGTGTGCAGCTTTTTCAGTTGTGTGGACAGAAAGCATTTTATGCTTCTGAGCTTTTAAAAACTTTTTTAGAGAGAAAGAACCATTTCCTGAACAGAACCAGATTCAGATAATTCAATGTTTGCCATGCCATGTGCCAACAAGAATCTGAGCTGCATTCAGAGCAGTGGCTCTGGTTTATTGCTCCTCTCTTTCCTGCAGCCACCATTCCTTGCAATGTCTTAAGAACAATATGCACATTTGTAATCTGATCTTTATAAACTTTGGTGATATTTATAATGAAATCTTCTTGTGCACCTTTCTCTTATTGTGCTCTTCTCTTTCTCTCTCTTTCTCTCTCTTTCTCTCTCTTTCTCTCTCTTTCTCTCTCTCTTTCTCTCTCTTTCTCTCTCTTTCTCTCTCTTTCTCTCTCTTTCTCTCTCTCTTTCTCTCTCTTTCTCTCTCTTTCTCTCTCTTTCTCTCTCTTTCTCTCTCTTTCTTTCTCTTTCTTTCTCTCTCTTTCATGTTGTATAAAATGCATCTCTCTGCCGGTCCAGATCATTACAACAGCATAAAACTTTGAATTGGTTAACAGGGATTCAGCCTAACCAGGTTCAAATAGGGCGTTTTCCTTAGGTTTTACTTTTTCTAAGTAGACCTAGTTTAGTCTCAGCCTCATAAATAGATCAGGAAACTGTGTTGAAGGTAACCAGCTGTGTCTAAGAGCTCTAGGATTAAACACATCCAGCAAAAATATTTGACAGGGCCTTTGAACATCCTGTTCAACAACAACAAGAATGAAAATATCCCATCTTCTGTACTCTGTTTTTTGTCATCATAGATACATAAAAGAATGCATGCTTTGCAAATGAATTGAAGCAGGATCCTATGTGACCTACCTTAAATTTAAATTAAGCTTGAAGTGTATTTAGGTTAGAATTGGTGACAGTATGCCAAAAACCTTGCTTACAAGTCTCCTGAAAAACAGAATTATTTTTTTATTTTTCCTCATTTTTAAAGAAAAAATCTAAATGTCAGGTCTCACAAAAACGTACAGAAGTTTGCAATCATCGCAGCATCTATTAATCTCTTGTAGACATTTAAATTCTATTTTAATTCAGAAAGAGAACTATTTTTTAAATAGTTCATTCCACCTGAGTGCCCTAATGGCTAATGGCGCTTCAAAAAAACAAACAAAAAAATTTAAAAATCAGTATATTTGAGAATATTCCTCCACAGCACCCCCCCCCCCCCCCCCCGACTAGCTCTTGAGAGGCTTTGGAGGGATATCTCAGAGGGACAGGACAAAAGATTCCAAAAGAGGCTCTTACCCCAGGATTATTCCAAGGCCTTTATTCTCGAAGGGTTCCAGGGGGCAAGAGAGAGAACAAGCAAGTACAGGGGTCTTATCTAGTCTCCCACTGTGGGAGGATGGCTGGCACTCAGCCAGTTAGGTCAAGAAAGGAAGGAAAGGTCAAACCGTATGGTTACAGGCATTAGGGGTCTTGGGGGGAAAAAAAAAAACATTCCCCAGAGAATTACAGCATATATTGGAGAAGAAATACTTATTAATGATCCAGTGACTCTTCTGAAGGGTTTGTTCTTGTAAGGAAGGACCAAGATAACCATGAACTGATCAACTTCCTCACTGCTGTCATGGGCACCATCCGGATTTTTACGGTCATTTTTGTACTGCTTTGAAATTGGTAGTTCCTAGAAGGCACCCAGGGATTCTCCAGACTCAGAATCTCCAGTAAGTTCTGAAGAAAATCTGTAGATTTTCTAGTTGTTGAAGGAAAAAAACAAAAGGGGAAGGGAAAGCTGGAGGCTGCAGGGAAGAAGGGGGATTATTATGGAATCACTACTGGTTAGGTCAGTGGATTTACAGTTTGTTTTTACTGATTTTGTTGTTGTTGTTTTTTTAATTTAATGAAAGTCATAGTCAATCTTCATCAGTCTCCAGTCACTGAGTCCTTGTTCAGTAATTGAAGAGTGTGTAAAAGAAAACTTCCTCTTTAATATGTTTGGCTTGTGAATAAAGATACTTCTCTGACCATCAATGAAATCTTTAATGACAGAGTAAAAGATCTAATTCAAGACTCTGAAGCTGTTCTATTAAAATTAAGTGAAATGTAATTTTATTTATTTAATATTGAATAGGAGAATTCAACATTGCTGAATAATACCTTGAGAACTTCAAAACAGGTATCTTGTAGTCAGATAAACCTTATAAGAAGTCCTCCAGATATCCTCACCTATTTCTGGAGTTTACTATGAGGCATAGAGACAGTAAGGAATTATGCCCCAAATGTGTCAGGATGGGAATAAGAGTGAAGGCTCCAGCTTTTTTTCTATAAAGAAAAGTTCTTATTTATTATTTATGAATGAAAGGTGTCATCAGGCTCTTGATTGTGAGTGGTGATTCACTGATTATGGGTGTCCACTGGAACTACTTGAATTTCAGGTGTTTGTCAGAGCAGTTGAGCAAATTATTTCACAGAGAACACATGTGAGATCTGTGTTGGGGGTGGTAAATCATGTATGATGAGTCTATGGGTTCTAAATGGTTGTTTTTAATATGGATCTCTCTTAGTCCTTATTTGTTTTTATGCCTGCTCATGGGGCTTTGAGACATTTCATAAAACTTGCCGTGAAATGATCATGGAAGATCTTGCAACATCTGCTTATGTCTTCTTCCTCTTCCATGTGAGAAAATAAAAATTCTAAACAAAACACACTTATTTGGGTATCAGTGCTTACTGCTTATTGAAGTTGGAATGAGATGCTGCTGTTGCTTCTCCAAGTTTCTGTAGAATGCTCTGAAGTGAGAGCTAAAAGCATAGGACAATTTTTTAAAAAAATAATCTTATAATAATTTTTTAATAATTCTTTTCAATAATTTTTTTAAAGCTGTTGCTGGTAACTAGATAAAACTTTTATAGTGCTTTTATGACCAGTGTGTATCATTGTCTATGAAGATTCCCTAAAGAAAACAAACTGTAAAATTTGGCAATTTTTTTTTTTTTTTGATCCATAAGGAAAGTTACAATCTGGCGTTTTTTTCCACATGAATGAGTGAAAAATACTGTTGCATATATTTTAAAAATATTTAAAAGTCAACACTGGAAACAAGTGGTTTATTACAATGTTATCATCTATAAATACTTGGATGAAAGATGTAAGACAGAAATCACTTGTTCCTGATGTCTGTAGTAAGCACACGTAGTTAACTGTGAGAGATTTCATCGGTCTGAAAAGAAAACTTCTGGGCTAAGAGATACCCTAAGTTTAAGCAGGAAATTGTTTCATTGGAAAACAAGGATTTTTAACCATCACATATAGTAAGTATTTAGGTCTCAGGCTTTATTTGTAAGGAAAAATTTAGGGCCACTTGCAGATATTCGTTAAATATAAATTTAAACTTAGCTGCCCACATTGTTATGGTGGATCAGTGGTGGATCTCCACACCAAACAATGAGGATTGAGCATTTTTCATCAGTCCTCTTGCCTCCCTGGTGCTTCCTCAATCGGGCTTTTCTTGCTGGGAAAGGCGGCCCCGTTACTCCCAGATTAAAATTCTATTGCAGCACAGATCTGGCTGTTCCCAGGTGTGAAAATTCCAGTGCAGCACAGATCTGGCTGTTCCAGGTAGAAATTCCAGTGCAGCCTGGCTCTGGCTGTTCCCCATTCTCCTGTCCTAGAACTGGGAGCAGTAAATGCCCCGTTCCAGTGCTGCTCTGAATGATGCTCTCTTCTGCCATGTGCAATTTATAATCTGCTCAGGCATGCACTCACCAAAATTTCTGTCATCTAATGATGATTGTATTACTGTTAAATGATTAATTACATTAAATTATTTCAGTTGTTGAATCTTTTCACTGTTAGGGTTGGTGGACTGGTGTGACTGCATGACTTCCAAACTCTCATCTGGTGACTGTATTCCCAAGGTGAAGGGATAAGGCCAGCTAAAATACATAGAAAATGCATATCTGAAAATAAGAAATAAATTAAATTAAATGCTATTACCACAGAAATATATTTTTTTAATATATATAATTTGGCAAATACAGATACCTTGTTAATTATGATTTACTCATTAGGTTCCCAGAAGCCTTTCCTACCCTGGTGACCCAGGTCAGTGTAGCTTTCTTTGCTTACTTTATGTAAAGAGATAACTTGAATTCCTTTGATGAATCCTAAGTGACACCTAAAGTATTCAAAGAAGTGGGGGTTTTTTTTGTTTTGGTTTTTTTTTTTGTTTGTTTGTTTGTTTTTCTTTTTCCCAGTGCAAGCTACCATTTCTAAGGAGTTTTTCTCAGTACATTCTTAAACAGAAAATAATTCTGCAAAATACCAAGGCAGGGCAAGTTCATCTTGCTGGGGGATGTGGTAAAATTTGGCTTGTTGCCTCAAAAACAGGGGAAAGCTGAAAAATGAGCTGATTTAACAATTCAGTTTAAAGTTAGTCACATTAATCCTACAGTAAAATGATTGTTTCTCATTCTCCTCCCCATCCCTCTCCTGTCTGGCACAGTGAATGGTGCCAGCAAGCTGTGTTGCCTTTCCTACCTTCACAGTCCTTTCCTCTCAGGATGGTCCCATGGCAAGGACTGCAAGTGTTTATCTAGAAAAATAGCATTAAAAACGGCATTATGTCTTTTTTTTGTTAGCCCCTTTTCAGCTTTGTCTTTATAGGGAATAAACAGAGGGGAACAGTGAGAGGAGCCAGCTCCAGGTGACTGGCCAGCTGCCTGTGGATCAGCACCAGAAAGTGCTCCACAGATTGCAATCTGAAAGCCATTAATATAATGGATAAAGTCTATGAAGCATTTTAAAACCTCCCTTGCCTATAGTGCTGCATTTTATAAGCTAGGTGACATCAAAAGAATTGGTTCTGGCTCAGACCAACTAATAAAAATGGATAAGGCTTATTTTTATGCTGAATATCAGTAAAAGCATGTGCAGAAGATTACATTTAACATTCTGGCTTTTACCCAGAGCACAACAAAGTCTATCTTATCCCCATCCATCAGAACAGGATTTGATAGGTTTGGAGACCCCAGATTTTCATCTCCTATCGAAGCATGAAGCAGCAGCTTGGGCTTGCATGGAGATTGTGTGAACATGACATTGCTCACGGTGTTCTGTTTTCTTGAACACTTACAAAGAAGGGCGTCTAATTCGGCACAGTGTTTAAATAGGATATGTTAAATTATTGATGCTTAATGCTGATGTAAATGTTGTCGTGCTACTTTTCTATATTAGGAATTATGGAAAGAAATGGAAAGTCTGGCTGTTTCCTGTAGGCAAAGGGAGAAGAGCATTTTTCAGAGCCCAGTAAGAATCCCACGTAGTTGTTTTTGTGCCTTTACAGCTTTAATTATTGTTAATTTTTCTAGGTACCACATGTTTATTTAAAACTGATCTTTTTGGTTCAGTAGTCCAGCCTGTACCAGCATTAGCCTCCAGATCTCAACAGCATCCTGTTTATTCTGATCTAGCTTGCCTGACTGATTCCCCAAAGATAAAACTCACTAAGTGAACTTGACAGATTCCAGGCTGTCTCCATATGGCAGGGACTGGGCTGCAGCTTCTGAAGCTGCCTGGGATTTAAAAGCTGCTCTCACCTTATTAAGATGGCAGCAGTTACATGCAAGGCAAGTTCGCAGGGGCTTATTTTAATTCTTTTGGTTTCTGCCTGAGACCAATCCCCGCCACTTTTTGTGCATGTGGATTAGAGCAGGACCAGGATGACTTTCCTTTTCTAAACGGTGCTCACAGCAGCAAGGGATCAGAACGGAAAATGAATCTGTACCTCAGTTGTTGACAGTTTTTAAGAGGAGTTTAGGCTTAGCAGGTGCTAAATGGACCAGACCACAAGAGATTTCTGAAAAAAAGTGGTGAAACAGTGCAAATTTATTTGTTGCTGGGTCTTTCTTCCCTTTTGCCTCTGTGTACTATCACTTATCTGTTTGGGTTTGGGCTGTTAACAAAATAGTTTAATTGTCCTATATTAAAAATGTCAAACCTATATTCTGGCAGTATCAAAATATTGAGCAGAATTCAAGGGGCATTTTTGAGAATGCAGACCAGCTGAGGATCTCTCTGTACACATTTAAATCTGCGTGTGGCAGGCAGCCATAATCTGTCACACAAAAGGGGTTCTCTTAAATTGACTCGATACTAGTGAAGGAATGCAGTGCTGGAAACATGTAAAATATTAGTATTGTCATTTAAAAAAGATCTTAGATCTATTCTCTGATTGCAATTTTTTCAGTGGGTTCACAGGGCTAAAATAATTTACTCTGGTAGCTTTAAGCAGACCACCCTTAAAACCACAACATTAGAAAAAAAAGAATTTAGAAAACACAGGCAAAGTATCGGAGGTCATTAGCCCATGTTTATGAAATACAGGCACTGCAAAACCCAGTTCATTAAGGAAGAAGTTTAAATTAGTGTTGTTGTATTGGGATTGATGCTGTTATATTTTTCTAAGAAAATGAAAGTAGAAATTGAGGTTTCTTTGATTATTCCTGTTCCTGCCTGACGTGGTTTTTCAGGAGCCTGCACATACCTGAAAGAGAGATCAAGAATGAGTAACCTTTCTAAATTTCCTTTGTCTTATCATTACACAGTCCCAAAAGGGACTAGAAGTGATCTGATGTCAGACTTAAAAAAAAAAAAAATTAGAAAAACCCCCAAACTTTTGGGAATTAAGTTTCGTATTTCAATTTAAAGTAACTCTGTTGACTAAGACAAGTGTGTCCTAGGATCTCCCTAGGGATTTTGTTGTTCCTTTGAGAACTAGTGTGTAGTTTTGTTGTTTGGTTTTGGGGTTTTATTCACAGATACCAATTTTAGATTTGGGGGATTCGGTTATGTAGAGGCACTGGGGTTTTCTGGTTATCTCTGCTTCTTGCCCTTGCATTTCTTTCATAGCAGAAAGTGAGGATCTTGGAACCCTTTAATCAAGTGCTCCATCTCTCCCTTTTCCAGAAAGAGAAGCTCTTGTGGAACCCCTGGTCAGCGGCTTCACAGTTCCCATTTTATCTGGATTTGTGTGAATCAGTTTGTGAAAAATGATTTTTCTCTCAGACATGTTGCATGTTTGGAATCATCTGTGTCATTTGTAATGTTTTTTATCTTCAGTTAATTTGCATTTAGCTGTAGATTACTTTGTAGCAGTAACTCCCTCTTTGCTTTCTGAGGCATTGTTTCTTTCTGTATTCCATGATGTAGACTTGTGCCAAATAAGCCCGGTAGTATTTGAGCTGGGAACAACGGGCTTTACCTCATTACTGTTTCTCACAACATTTGTAATGCTCCTGTGGGCACATGTGTGAGAAATGTCAACTGAGTCATTATTGGGGTGGATGTTCTTACAGCAGGTGTTTTAAAGGCAAAATTTCAAGTCTGTGAATGAAAAGAGACCAAATTCCCAGTCAAGAATTTATAATAAGCAAACAGGTGAGCCCTTTCTCTTAGATCTGGTAGAGTTCTTTTTCCTGAGAGCCCTGTGTCCTGCTGCAGGCCCAGGAAGGCAGGCTGGCAGCACCAGGGCAGGGTTAGTGTGTAGGGACTGCCTTTGAGATGGAGCCTTTCTTGTTCCTTCTGCAGAAGAAGGCAGGTGGGTTTGATTTTTAACAATACACCACAGTCGTGTTGTTAAACCTGCTACAAAATTCAGACACCTGCCTTTCTGAGCAGCTGTGGCAGATACGTGCCGTGCCTCTTCCAGAGTCAGGTTTTATTTTGCCCAAACCTCTTTTAGATTTAAACTCCAGAGGTGCTTCTTGCTTGTGTTTTTCACTTGTCTTTTGTATGCCATTGATATGAATCGCTTGATGCTGCAGTTGTACATTTCTCATGTTTGTGAAGTAAGCAGTTTTTTATTTTTATTTCCTGTTGTATGGACTGGGCAGTAGGAATTCCTAATGCCACTGACATAACAGTAAATTGAAATGCGTTATTTGACTGAACAATTAAACAGCTTCTCTGCTAAACCTGGATGTTAATGACCGTGGAATGGCATAAAATGAAATGATCAGAGCAGGCAGCTCAAGCTCACTCAGTAAACATCTAGGTTGGCTGAAGTGCAGCAGTGTGTGTTTACAGCAGGGCTGGCAGAGGGAGAGGTGTGAGTGCTCACTGCACAAAGGCAAAGTCTGAGTCTAAGCTGCTCACGGGGAAATTGGAAGCAGTCTTGATTTTTTTTTTTTTTTCTTCCACCAAATCTTTTGAGTTGTCTTGGCACTTAAAAGATGGCAGGGTTATACTGGGCTTGGACTGGCACTGGCATTGCTCAGCAGAGAGAAAAAACACCTAAGAGGTCTTCGGTACCTCCAGGTTAATGTGGAAAATGCCATATGAACACAGCTTTGAGAGGTTTTTTTAATCTTTCTAGAAAGGTGGTTTGAGTTTGAGGTGGGTTTGTTTGTTGTTTTACCTGGCTGTGAATTTTTTGTGAGATAGTAATAAGAAGAAATAGAATAGGTTGGTCACTTTGGGTAGTCCAGATGACCAGTTTATAACATGTTTCATTCCCTGCTTTTTTCCATTCTGTTATTTTTAGAATGTGGTGACTTTAAATAACAGTTTACATTCATTTAAAGATTGGATTGAAGGCATGCATCTTTTTATGCAATAATGACATACCCAATATGTATGAAAATGTAAGGAACTCTAGTAACACAGAACACACTGGTTTGGGTTATAGTTTACTTTATTGCCACTGCTTGTGAATGAACTTACCCGTAAACATTACTTTGGCACGTATTAATTAAGGGACAGAAACATTTCTGTATTTTAGGATGGCCTAACCTGTGTCTGAATTACAAAATATAGAATAGATATTGTTTAGGATTATATGAAAGCTGAGTTTGCAGAAAAGGAGCTTCACAAGTTATGTTAATGTGTTCATTTTAGTGAAATTATTTCAGAGTTGTGCAAGTCTCTATTGTCCAAGTTAGGACGGCAACCCAAAGGAAATACAAGAAATACACAAAACCCTGTTGTTAGTTTAAAAATTGACAGGTAGTTTCTTTGGTAGTTGGAATGGTTTGCTAAATTTAGGATTAAGGGACCCAAGGATGCTGATTCAGTGTTTGTTTCCCAGCGGAGCCGAAGCCCAGGTGGTTTGTGCTGTCCCGGCATGTAAAGGGCGCGGAGCATGCGGAGCAGCACTGGCAGCAGCTGCTGCTGCTCTGCTGGCCCTGCTGTGCCCAGGGTGCCCTGGCAGGGCTGGCACAGCCCCAGCCCTGCACCCTGTCCCTGGCCAACACCTCCTCATCAAATACACCCCAGCAGAGTGGGCCAGACTGGGAACTCACGAAAGCTGCAAGAGCCTCCCCAGAGTCAGTGCAGTTGCTGGGTGATGACATCATGCAGAGGAACCTGGGGGCAGTCCTGACCATGTTTTCAGGAGCAGTGACAATGTCTCGTTTCCCAGCCAGGAGCGTGAGTCAGGCTGCTCAGCTCTCTCTTCAAGGGAGCGGGCAGCTCCACAGACTGCTTCAAAATGTCTCAGGTTTGAACAAACCAAGCTTTTCATGTTGGCTTCTGCAGAGGTATTTTTTGCAGGCTAGTAATCTCAGTTTGGTTCAAACTGTAAATTTACTCTCTACCAGGCTGGTAAGCAGCTGGATTTACAAATTTCTAGAGAGCAGTGCATTGGAGACACGTTCTGTGCACAAGAAACTGGCCCAGGTTGCCTTCTGTTTTACGTTTTTACTTCAGTTTTCTGAGGAGGTATTAAGAAAACAGATCACTATATTTAGAATGCTAATGGTAGTCAAGTTACGTCAAAAGAGGGATCTATTATTACATTGACAGAATGTCAGTGGCAGAAATCAGCTATAACTTGTTCTGCATGTCATTAGCTGGAAAAAAATCACATGCAGATTTTTAACATTGATCAAAATTCCATTTCTCACTGATTTTTTGCTGTGTTAGACCTAGGACAGAATAAGAAATTTTTCTTGGGTGTATTTTAGTACACAACAGAAATTGCAGTGCTCCGAGCCCATTTCTGCCTCATGATAGTTTATGCATTCATTCCTCCCTTGGAAATTATGTTTACTTAAGTTAGTGAAAGCTGGGCGAGGTCTTTTTACATTTAAAAGAGATTTCCCACATATCTCTCTGTGATTGTCAGGTCCTTCAGTGCTCTTGTCCAAATCCTACCCACATGCCGCTATGCAGATGAGGCACTCCCACATAGGGAATGTTCTGCTCAGAAATCATGGAACGCCTAAGCTGCCTTTTTTTCTTTCTTTTTTTTTTTTCTTCTTTTTAAGAAATAGACTCCTAAAAAACTATTCTAAAGACAGCACAATTCTGCCCACCAGCTGAGGATAATATAGGGGTACCTTTAAAATATATTGTTATATAAGCTGATAGAAGAAAAGAAAAAAAATAAGCAAAAAAGGGCAAAGTTTTGCTGCAGCTTTAGAAAAGTTGCCAGCTGCCTGAGATGGCAGAATAAACTAGTTTAATTCACTTAAGCTATATTTTATTTAAGTCAAAAAAACCCGACACATATTTAGCTGGCAAACCTCTTCATCCTTGGCTGAAGAAAACTGCAATGATAAGACCAGGGTAAGATTCATTTGCTCTTAATACTTTTGGGAAGCATCAGCCATCATTCCATTGCTGGTGAGGATGTTTTTCACAGGAGCAGCAGAGCTGGTGTGCTGATTGTGCTTGATTTGCAGTTTAATACAGCTTCAATTTGCTTTCCAGATTAGCAGAGGGAGCTCTGCTCTCCTGGCCAGTCCCAGGGCTGCCCATCCCTGCGCTGGGGATTCCTTTGCTGCCTTCCCATCAAGCCAGTTGTTCCCTTTGCAGATGGTTTTTGTGTCCTGTTTGGGGAGCAGCTTTGGTTCAGAGGGAGCTCCAGGAGCTCCTCAATGCCTGCTCACGGTGAGAGAACTCTTTACAAAGCAGTTTACAGTTGTAGGGGCTTTAAGGTGATAGATGAATCTAAAATGTATATGCACCACAATCACTGTTTTATACAAAAATTGTTTTATTTTTTCTTTTCTATTTTTTTAACAACCTAAACCAGAATCTAACACTGTTGCTTAAACAAATATTTTTTGAAACCTTCCTTGTTCTGTTGCAATTTAAACTAAGCCAGATTTTAGTTTAGAAGCTAGATTGTCTTATGTGTCATATTTTTCTTATATTTTTTCTTATTAGTCAGAATTAATAATGATAGAGTTTGCTGTTTGCTGCTTCATAGTTCAGTGGTTGGTTTCCATATGTTGAAATAAGTAACTATTTAAAGCCATCTGTTTCCCTTGGAAGTAAGAGTATTTTCATTAGTGTTTAGCATGGTAGTTGAAAAATTAAATTCAGGCTAACTTGAAGCTGATCTTTCTGGGCATTACTCAAACAACAGTGAATGGGTTATTTAAAAAGCTATAGGGTTTTTGATTGATAATATTTGAGGTGTTAGTGGCATTTGGAAATCACCTAACTCAGACATCAAAAATAAGTGTGATACACAAAACTAAACAAGAAAGCTTCCCCCTAATTAGCTGAGTGGGATGTAAGCCATGTATAGGCCTTCTTCAGGTCTTTTCCTTAAAGGTAAATTTATCTAATTTAAATCTAAGATTTACATTAAACGTAAATTTATCTAATTTTGCTGGCCCAAAGCAATTTTCTATTTCCATATTATCCTCACTAAAAATTAGGAAAACTTTTAGTTTATCACTCAAATCAGAAGTTCTGTCTCCTTCTCGCTTTTGCTCATGATAATGTGATTTCTCTGCGAAGTTTTGGATGCTACTGATATTCTCAGCTTGTTCCTGGGAAAAGCCATAAAATCCTGAGTCAGGTCACTTGGCAGTCAAGTGGAAGAGAAAACTGCTTTTCCGCTATATTGTATTGCTTTAAATTGCAAATGTCTTTGTATTTGCTTCAGGTTTTTGTTTCATTTTGTTTTGTTTTTAATCCTGCTGTTGCGCTCTCTGTGTTAGAATCTAAGATTTATATTTCTTTGACTGTTTAATGTTTCCTTTCATCGCATTCATAAATAGTAATGACTAGCTTATGTATATCCAGGGAAGTAAGGCAAAAAGCCCTTGAGTGTGCCAAGTCTGAAAAAATTTAAATTAGTGTATCAAATGTTAGAAGAAGAGGAATTAAGGCTTTTATCAGCTAACCATAAGCCAAGAATCTTTTAAATTCTAACAATGGTCTGGTGGATATAGCTAAATCTGGCTTTACTTAAGACAATAGCAGGCATGTGGTTCAAAGTAAAAGATTTCACCTTAATAAAAGCCATTTACCATATTATTCTAAATCCACAGAAAGGCAAGTTTTTATTCCAAAGTGTGCACCATCCCTGGTAGGGGAATCCCACACTTTTTAATGAACATGTTTCTCTTCCTCATTTCTAATTAGCTCCAGCACTTAGACTGCAGCATGCCAGCCTTCAACGCTGAGATTTCTGCTGGTAATAAAGCACTCGAGGTGGTATTTAATTAAAGCAGAGTGGTGCTAGGAAAGACCTGAGCAGGGCTGAAACACTAATCCTTTCGCATTGCCCAGTGTCCCCTTGTGATTGTGATTGATGAGTTGATTTCACTTTACAACTTCATTTGCATTGTGTGGCAATACCCGCAGGCAGAGGTGCTGAGCGTTTCTGGATCAGAGCTCCCCATTAGGACGAGCTAATGTGCTAAATGGGCTCGGGCTAGGCTGGAGAGCTCTCCTAGCTCTTAAGCAACCTACTAAATCACGGGTTTACGGTGGGTGATGTGACTCGCCATGTAAATGCTGGTGTTTGTAATACCTTTATCTCTTTTTGCCTTGAAAATACACATCCTGCCACCCACTATCTGTCCTACCCTTTCCCTCTTCTATTTATCTCAGATGTTGTGTTAAAATGATCATGTCAGGTAGTGGCTGCTGTGAGTAATGGCTGTAGAGCTTTATTATTATTATTTTTATTGATAGAGGTAAAATAAATTGGTCAGGATTTCCTTAAAAATGAGACATGTTTTCCTCCTTCTTACTAAAACTGTTAATTTCTGACAATTTATCTGCAGTTTGAAACTTCTGTAATGCAGATCTGTTTCTTGTTTGCAACCAGAAGGTTGTAGCAGGACTGTCCAAGCTCCTCATGCTGCTAGGGTGTGTGGCCACAGAGAGCCAGCAGCTCTCTGCCCTCAGACCTGGTGTTCCTGGAGCAGCTGGGATGTGTTCACATCCCATCTCAATGATCCTGCACCTGTGAGCATTTCCAGCAGTGAATTTCCATTGGATGGGTGTATTTGCTCTGGCAGCAGAGGAAGCCAACAGTGTCCTGGCCTGGATAAGCAGCAGAGTAACCAGTAAATTGGCAGAGGGGATTTTGTCCGTCTACCTGGTACTTGTTAAATTTCATCCAGGGTATTTGACCCAGTTTGTGGCTCTCCAATACCAGAAAGAAGGTTCAGCACAGGGCCCCCAGGATGTGCTGATGGTAAGAGGCTGAGGGAGCTGTGCTTGTTCAGCCTGGAGAAGGGAAGGCTCCAGAATGACCAAAGAGCTGGCTTTTAGTGCTCACAAAGGATATCAAGAAGGAACAAGTCTCTTCCCAGAGGTGTATGGTGGGAGGACAAGAGACAACACAGACTGCAAAACTGGAATAAGTGGTTATGAAGAGAAGCTTTCCCCATGAGAGCAGTTTTACATTGGAGTAGGTTGTCTGGAGAGTTTGCACAGCCTTTGTCTTTAGTGCTTTGATAAAAATGCGTGTGGCACAGACATGCAAAGCTTTAAAATGCTGTCTGTACCTGCAGGCTCTCCTACCACTGCCTTGCTGCCACTTCAGGGGTGGGGATGGTCCAGCTGCCACTTTCTCTCCTGTCTCTTTAGTGACTGGGATCCTCTGTCAGCCTTCTGTTTTTAGATCAAAGTTTCACTGAACCCAGACAGAAGGGAAGAAATATTTTAAATCTGTGAAAAATAGCAGCCTTAGGTGTGCATCTGTATAACCTAAAGGGTTACTATTGTTTCTGTTGAGACTTTAGGCAGATTTTTATTTTCCAGTCACTGCTAATCTCTCAGGTCAAGTATTTATTCCTTTTGCAGCCTTTCTTCTCGTGTGAGTGAATGTGTGTGTTTTAAGCTAGCAAGAGTATTTGTTTTTCTGAGTTCACAAGTGCAGACTTTTTTTCAAATCCAGGTGTCCCTGCTCACATTTGAACATAAATTCTCAAAATGAATGGTTCTTGCAAATAGAGTAGTTATTGCATGTTTTCTTTTTTTAGGTCACGGGATATTCCTGCATATTGTCCTTACCTTGCTTGTTTTCCACAAGCCTGCTGTTAAATGAAGGGAGTGCCCACCCAGATCATTGCAGGAATGACTGTGGAACTTCAAGAAGCTCCAGCTGGATGCTCATAGTCTCCTGGTTGAGACAGAACAAATATATTATGTTACCAGAATTTGTCTGTTTCAGTGGCGAGCTGGGTTGCACACACTGAGCCATTTTTAGGGTCCAAAAAGCCAAACCAGCTGAATTGTGCAAATACACGTAAGGAGCTTCCAAATTTCCTCTGACCTTGCAGAGGGTGACATGTTGGGCATTGTCATTTCCTTGATGATCATCTGACTGCAAAGTGCAGTGTATTCATAAAAACTGTCCACATCCCAGAATCTGGTCTAACAGTGTCTCAGGAAATAGATTAGTCTCGCTGCAGCACAACTGTGCTTCTGCTGCACTGTTCTTGCTCAGTTCGGGGGCTTAGAGTTAAAAAGATGTAACAATTTCTGCAAAGCAAAACCACTGATACGTGAAACGAAGAAGACGTTCAGCAAAGAGTCTTTATGGGACATGCTTATCTCTGGAAAGGGAAATGCACCTTGGGCTGAGTCTGTGCAGATCTCCCTGTTGCTGCCAGACACCTTCAGTGCTTTGCCATTTACAGCAGCGTGCAAAAATTTAGGGTTCTAATTGGATGTAAAAGTTTGGATTCTGCTGAATTTCTAATCCTGGTGAGCTCATTCAAGGGAAGGGACTTCCTTGTTTGAAACCCAGTTCTCTGTATCTGCTCGGTCTGCTTTCCTTCTTGAAAACATCTAAAATTCCTCTTTTCTTCCACGGTCACAGAGAAAATTGTACCTTCTGTAGAGAGGCAGTTTGGTTGTCAGAGGTGATTCTTCACAATAAGGTTTTCTGGGAAGTAAAAGCTTCATACATGAAAAAAGAGATTAATTCTAGATAATTATTTATGAATATTAGTGTTTCTTTTACTACTGGTTTTCACAGACCTGTTTTGAATTGAGTTAACCATGTTAGCTGGGTTGAGTAGACTGGAAATGGTAATAAGCAAAATGATAATATACATACTTCTATGTATCTTCACCTCTTTCTGATTATTTTTATATTTATGTCAGTATTTTTTCTGTTTTCTTCCTGAAAGCATATATAAAAGCTATGTTTCATCTAAATTCCATGGGGGTTTTTTTGAGGTTGCAGTTAACATAGAGCTGACTAATAGTACGTACCGGGCAAATACAGTTGTAGAGGGTTTTGTTCGAGTGGATTAATTATTCCTGTCTAATACTTAAGTAATTTGTATTTCAAACCCCAGTGCTACATGGGAATGAACCCTGGGTAATTTTTCTATAAAACTTGCCTGAAATTATTCTAAAGAGCCACCAAACATAAAACCCGCAATAACCAGAGATTATTTTAAAAACTATCAGACAAGCTTGAGGGCCTGCAAGTTACACTGTTATGTTAGAGTTTGTTGGCATGAGAAATTTACATTGCTGAAGGGAGAGCTTACTTCCTTCTGCACAGATTCTTGGATGCTCTGCTTTCACTTTTAAATCATTTGTCTTTTTGTTTTGTGCAATTCTATTAGAACTCTTCACCTACGACAATGGCAGCCCCCATTCAGGTGGGCTCTGTAGCTCAGGGTGTGTAGTAGCTTGCTAATTTATTTATTTTTAAATACATTTTGAACTGCAAAGGTGCAGTGATGTTGCTCTTTCAGGTTCACGAGATGTAAGATGTTAACTGGCAAATTCTAGCAGCAAACTAAGCTCTTAAATTTCTGGTTTATGTTTGTAAGCAATGGAAACAAAAATAAATAGTTTAAATTGTCAAAAACCAAGAAAGGGGGAAAGTGAGATGAAGTTCAGGGTAGCTTCACCCTTGCTCTCACTTTTCTGCACAGAGCAATAGGGGCTTTTGCAATGCGCACTGCTTGAATTGTTTGAATTAATGTAATATTCTCTGTCTAATTGGAAATATTTTATATCATAATTTGTTTGCTTCTGAAGCGTGTGAGAAGCCTTGAGTTCAGGTTGTTTAACTGGTGTTCAATCTGTGTTACTAAAATGAAGTTAAAACAATAATTTGAAAATTTTATTTCATAATCCTTATTAGCAAACAACATATTCAGATCAATTTACTATGCTTCATAAGTCTCCATTGAATTTGGTTCTTCGTATGAACACATAGATGTGTGTGTTGCACTAAAATTGAATTTAGTGTGCATTGCTTTTCTTAATTGATACCGTTAGTCACTGCACACCTCTTTATTGGAGGTTTTAAATTTCCATTTTGACCTTTTATTAACTGGAATTAGCTGGTTTGATTTTTTATTTTTCTTTTTTCCCCCTACTGTTCTTTAGAACTGTTGACGGGACATATTAATAGCTGTAGAATTTAGGAATCTGTTTTAAACACAGAAGGTTTTTGTTAATACATGAGGTCAGCCAAGGAGCAGTGAAGCCTTTGTGGTGATTTACACAATACATATATGTATATATAGATATACTGTGTAAGTAAAATTAATATACTTAGCCTTTCATCAAGACCTACAAATGGGTATTTCCAAGGTTGTGTCAAGTTTCAAAACATATTTTCACCCTCCAAATCCTGGATCAATTGGCTACGATGGTGTCAGGAATAAATGAGAGCAGATGAAGAAGTACTTTATAACATACCAATCATGTAGCCTGTTTCTCTTCAGAATAGCTCCCAATTACATGAGATATTTTGCATCCAAGTTAAGATACATGTGGAGGTCATCTCTTCTCATTCAGTAACTTAGGCAGAGTTATTGTGTTCCCATGTCAATCAGGTAACATTTTGTACCTACTGTACTCTCAATTGCTGCAGTAAATAATAAAGGGGAGAATCAGATTGGTGTGGGTAATTGCAGAAAGAGGAAATAGTAAAGGAGGACAATATGGAGAAGAGGAAAGGGGGCAAAGGGAGATTTGAAATATTGGGAAAAGTGAGTCAGGACATGAATGAGAAGAGATGAGAATTCACTAAAAGGCTTGGCAAAATAGACCCGGTGCATTTGTAGAGGCGGGTTGTGCCTCTTAGGTCTCTATTTTGGATCCTGAGTTTTATCCATCAGTCTTCGTGCGTTCTGAGGTGGACTGCGTCTGCCTAAGTGCATGCCTGACATATGTGTCACTTAAGAGTTTTGATTACTTTCCCAGAATTCAGTTCAAGTTTCAAGGCTTTTGTTGTATTTAGCAGCTGAAAACTGGTTTATTTCTGATGAATTACATAGTGATCATTTTTTGTTGTTTTTCAGGTAAGCCATTAAACATATGTAGAAAAAGTGCATTTCAGTAAAAACCCATCCAGTTTGTGTGTTGCATTGCTCAGACACCTTTTCCAGAGCACAGTCCTTCACATCCCTGATGCTAAATCTCACGAAAATCAGTGAGCATTAGTGAGCACATAGGTTTTTGTTTCTTTTTAAACGTGTTCTTAACACATTTAAAAGCAGATGATGGTATTGTTTTACTCTCAGGGAAATTAGCAGCGCTCTTTATGCCTTTTACTGTTCCAAGGAAAATGCCTTTGCTGTTCCACAGGAGAATGTCAGTAACTGGCAGGACACACGATGCTGTCACCAGGAGTTCAGGCACATTTGCTGTGCATTAAACTGATGATGGAATAGATTAGTCTGAGGGTATAATACATACCAAAATTGTTCCATACAGATACCAGAATATTAGATAAAAGGAATTGGCTTCATAAAGTCTCATATAATCCCTCTTGGCATGGGTATATGAGCAGGTATTCGTTTTTTCCTTTAAGTACATTGATATGATTAAATTTAACTTGACACAAGTGATGTACTATACCATGTGATTGTAATATTTAAAAGAAAACCACTTTTCTGATTGAATACCTACTTGCTATCAATTTCTGTGTAGCAGCATCTAATCTGAATTTCTTCTGCAGCTAAAATGCAAAGGCATTTGCTGTGTTCTCCATCTCACCGGGCGCGCGCTCAGCAAATGCAGAACTGCTTCAATATTTTTGCTATCTTATTTAATCTAATGTTCTACTATAAAAGCCAGCCAGTTCACATTGATTATAAACAGTTTTCAGGCTATAACTTTTCTCTCCCAGAAGTGGTGTGTATATTCTCACTAATTCTGGAGCGTGGATGCTGTGGCTGCTGTCCAGGCCCCTGCACTGTGCAAACACAAACGCTGTTGGATGTGGTTGCTGTAGATTAGCCATATGGTTCTGCTCGACATGCCAGAGCTTTTCTCCGGGCTCTTTCAGTTTTGGAAATACCTCTCCTTCTGCCACCTCTTCCTTAGAAAATAGGATTGTAAACCAGGAAAGGTTCATCCAGTCCCACAATGTATGCTCTTTTAAAATAATGTATTGTTCTGAGCAGTGTTTTTTAAGCCTACCAGGGTTAAGCACCTGTAGCACAGGCAGAGACGAGCTTTGCAGAAAGATTTACTGTCATATGGATATGTTCAGACTTGTGAAGAAGGTCCAGTAGTAAAATAAATCTCCAAAGGAGATGTGCAGGGAGAGGCCATATAGATTTGCAGATTTGAGACCAGTTTTAGCCCTTATTCAGGGGGACTGTGGAAATGAAGGTACAGGGACAAACTGGCTATTGCTTTCATAGTAACAGAAGGTTTTTCGAGATTTAACATAGAACTTGCCAGTCAGTGTAGTCAGTGAAAGTTTTTCCTTTGCTGTAGGAACCATTAAAGGTTTTTTTTCATTTTCTTCATAACTGGAGATTCCTTGTAACACACTGTTAAGAGATTTTTGTTTGTTTTAAGCAGCTGTGGCATTCAGCATTGTTTAGAAACATATTTTGCTTTGCATAAACGCATCTTAGTGCCTTTTTTGTCTCTTCATTGAGAAAGTCTTTACCTTCCTTCAGTACTGTGGCTTAGGTTGCTGATGACAAACATTGTTGGATAAACAGTTCCTTGGTAGTGCTACAACAGCATCTTAACATAAACATCCACTGAGGTATGCAAATGATCTCGGTGATAAACAAGCACAGCAAAGTGTGGCTGAGGCAGGAAGCCAATCTGTCTGTTCCTTGTGCCCAATGATATTTTGATTGTCATTTTAATCTTAGGAGTAAATAACATCAGCGATCGTGTTCCATCATTTAATTTCAGTGCCAAGAAAATGAGTGCTGCTTTAACTGGCGTTAAAAAAGATGGGTATTGCTGTGGTGGCTGGTCATTGCAGCTCAGGTCATCTGTGTTCCATTGTAAATAACAAAATGGTGGAAATCTTCAAGTTAAACAGAGACTGGAAACAGACATTCTCTGAAAGTAATGTTAAATAGCTCATGTCTAGATTTTTTTTTTTTTTTTTCCCCCTGGAAAACACCTTTCTTGCCACCCTTAATGTCTTTGAACTAAGAATGTCTTACTTCTGGCTAGGCTGGTCTAAAAAACCTTCCCATTTTTGTCCTCAAGTACCTGAGCAATACTTCTGTGCTTCTCTTTTGTTGCCAGGCCTTGACTCCATCACTTGTATGCTCACGTTTTGTGTCTGTCTTCATTAACCTTCTTCATACCCATGGAAGCCCGCTAAGTATCTTCTTTCCTAATGAAGGGTTTGTTCCTGCATGCTGAAGTTCTCTTTAATCGACATCTCAATCAGGCAGTTACCTTGGACTGTTTCCTCTCCTGAGTAAATCTTAGGGATTCATGACCTTTCCCTGGATATCCTGAAGTCTCTTTTTCTGAAGCCCAATTTTTGTAACTCTACTTACTGCTAACTTTCCTGGTCTTCCTCCAAATTCCCAAAGTCACTCATGTCATTGTCTTTGTGGAGCTTACCACATAAATGAAACTCTTGAATTCGCCTGGTTTAAGCAAAGTAAAACAAAACAAACCAGCTTTTGTTTGATCATTTGGCACAGCTTTGCAGGAATTGTTGTCACTTAACCTGGCTCATTCTGGCTTTCAAAGCATCCCCGTATCCAAACAGCTGAGCAGGGATGATCTGTCAGCTTTGCTGCTTAAGGCAGCTTATGGCATTGCATTCTCATTTCCCTCCCTAGCTGACTGTGTTCCTTGTTTTATTTCAGGTGAGTCAAGTAATGATCTCCCATTTGTGACACTGGGGCTCGGACCTGTGCCACAGTTGATGGATGAACTGTGGCTGTTGTGGTGCTGCCCTAGGAAATGATTCACTGGGAGGGTTCATGAAGAGAAATGTCTCCTTCCTTTTCCGAGGCTCCATCAGAGCTCAGCAGTGAAAGAGTGTGCCCCTGGTTAAAAGAGGTCACTTCAAGTGTCCAGTTTAAAGAGGTGGCATTGGAACTCTGATCCCTTTCTCTCTGGCACAAATGGCTCTCATGAATGTTTTTGTAGGATCACCACTTTGTGGGGCTGACAGATCTGGCTCTACTCTGTGGTGTGTCCATTGCAAAGCCAACTGAAACTCCGGATGAGGTGGCATCTCTAAACTGGGAATAACTTGGTGACAACTATTAATATCAATGAGATTAAATTGCTCCATTTAGGCACCTTGAAGAAGCAGCTGTATCCAGTCCCAGTCTCCTGAAAAATCTAGTCAGGTGTTTTTGGAGTAGACTGGAATTGAGGTGTTGAATTCTACTTACAACAAATCTTGAATGAATAATTTTAGCTATGTTGTAAGAACTTCTCAGATTTTTAGAAATGATCTGTTGAAAGCCATATACCTTCAACTGCTTTTGGATTTGAATGTGCTCAGTTTTCTCTGCAGACTCCAGACCTTTGCAGAGTTCAATTCTCCACCAGTAAGGTGTCATTTAGAGAAGTCTTTTGACTCAAATTCTGGAAATATCTATGCCTGTGCATGGATTACAAGGCAGGAACTATCTCAGTGGAATCCAGAAGAGTGGGTTACAAAGCTCAGTGCAGGGTTGTGTCTGAACCAGACATAGTCTTGCTGCAGAAGCATGGTTTGTCACCTGGATTGATATGTCCCATATCTTCAGTGTTGCTGTAAAGAAAAAAGAATTAAAAAATTGTTTTTTTAATCACTTTCTTAGAAAAACAAGAAAATGGACATACTAGTTTTGTTATAATCCAGCTTTAAAAGGTGGCAGTGGTTTTCAATAAATTAATCTTTGAAATAAATTTTATTTCAGAAGAAAAAATGCAGATAAAATTATAAAACTTATATGGCTGTAGTTATTGTTTTAGAGGTCATGGCGAAGGTAGAGAAAACTACTCCTTTCTGTAGAGATGTAAGGCATTGTTCCTCTACCTATGCTGAGAATGGTAACGTTTGGCAGAAAATGAAAATGTGTCATGGTTCGTAGCATTAAATTAAATCATTTGTGAAACTCGTCTTGCCGGCACTGTAAGAATTGCTGCTTCCATACTGCTCTGCGTGTGGATTAAACAAATTAAAACATATTTTTCTAAGGAAACATCGCAAATACATCTCAAAGAACTGAGACATTTTTTCTTGAGGACAGAAACAGGCTGGAAGTTGTAACTGGTCTCTTCCTTCTGAGTAAATCCTTTATGAAGAAAGTAATCAAATAGGGTAAAAGTTTAAAATCCATTTTCAAGCTATTCTGCTACTCTTGAAACCACACCGAATCCCAGAATTATTCAGATTGAAAGGGAACTTCAGATGCCACCTAATCCCAATATCCTTTTTAAATCAGGGGTAACTACACGGATTAAGTTGCTCAGGGGCTTTTAGAGTTCAGGTTTGAGAGTCTCCAGGATGCCATAACCTCTCTGAGCAGCATTTTCCTTAACTTCCCTCATATTCATTATCTTACTCTTTGGAGCGAACCAGAATTTACCTTTGGGCAACTTTTAGCCGTTGCTCCTTATTGTGTCACGCTGAACCTGCGGGTTCTGTCCCTGTAACCTTTGGTTAAGTGGAAGAAGATGCAATTAGGTTGTCTGAGCCCTCCCTTCTGTGGACGGTGCTGACCCAGCTGCCTCAGCCTCTGTCATGTGCTCCAGCCCTGCAGCTGCCCTGGCAACCCACCACTGAACTCCCAAACACAGCTCCTGTCCTGAGGCACTCCAGACTGGTGTCCCAGATGCTCTCCCAAGTGCTGTGCAGGGAGGGGTGAGCCCTTTCCTCACCTCACTGACCAGCCTTTGCTAATGCAGCCTGCAGAGCAGTTCACATTGGCTGCCTGGAAGGCAGAGCACTGCTTTGTACCCAGCTCTGCTCGGCAGGACTCATCCTTTTCTGCAGAGCTGTTCTCTGGCCAGGCAGCCAGGCCGTGGGCCAGTGTGAGGGATTATCCTGTCCCAAGAGCAGGACTTGGCCAGGCTCTCATCAGCCCACTCCTGTAGCTTCTGCTGAGCCCCAGAACTGCTCCCTGATTGCTGCCCTGTGTGAATTTACATTCTGACACTTCACACATGTCTTTTGTGAAGATGTTCAACAGTTTTGGGACTTTGTCGTGATGCCCAATGGCTGGAACTCATAGCTGACTTAAACTTCTAAAGGTTGGCTGCTACCCCCTTTAAAAGCCAGTATTCCAGATGGCTTTTCACCCACCTTTTATGTTAACAATCCAACCCTTTATTTTTGCTGTTTGGGTAAAAGGATGCTGCATCCTCCTCAGTATGCTCTAGTAAAGGTGTAACACAAATGAGGTAGAGTTTCCTATACTGAACTTCTGGATAATGACAAGATCCTTGTATACTTTATACTTTTTTTTTTTTTTATGAAGTTTTAAGAATGAGTTCTCATTGTAGATATACCCAGGTTCTTCAGAGTGTCTTGCTATTTGGCTCTTAATGCCATTTTGGAGAGTTGTTTTTCAAATGTGATGTAAAAATTTTAATACCAGGTTGAGCTGCAGTTGGAAAGACCTTAAGAGTCAGAGTTGGAGAAAAGCGAGGGAGAGGCAGAAAACTTAAAAAGAAAGATTTAGGTGTTAATGTGGAAGCAAAACAAATCACTGTGGCAGAGTCATGTCCTCTTGGGCCCTGGGAAATAGCAGGAAAAAGATTTGCCGTGTAGGATAAGGGAAGCTCTGATAATCAATGACAGCATCATAAAGGCAGTCGAAAGTTTCAGCAGCTGGAACGAGTGAAGGTGTGGGAGGGAAGGCTCTGTCTGTGTGTGTTGGTGTGTCCATAGAGTTATGTGCCTTTGAGTTCAGGCAGGAATTCAGACTGAGTTTTGGCAGGTAGTTTGCTGCTTTCAGTGAAATGTAAGTAAATGTCCTTTGCAGGCTGTTGAGAGGTTTCAGTTACTGGCGTGTTCCATACCCCAGGCACTCACACAAAGTGGACGTGTTGTTATCAAACACAAATGCAGCATAGCAAGAGCACAGACTTTTACTGGAATACAGTATGTTACATGTAGAAAAGACCAAAAGTGAACGTTCCTCTGCAATGGGAGACGTGAAATGGTACTTTCCTGCTAAGGTAGTGAAGAAATTCTCTGTTGCTTATTTATTGTTATCTTTCCCCCACTATGCTCTCTAAAAAAAGTTATTCTGCATTTTCTTATTTTTGAAAGCTGAATTTGGCTTTGTCGTGAACCTTCCAAAAAAGAGAGGTGGCTGGAGCATTCATTTTGTGTGATTGCAGAAGCAAATGATGCGAGTCAAGTGGCCTGGTCAGATAATTAAGCTACAACAGAGAAAGCTTGGAGAGTCAGTCAGTTGTGATTATCAGTCCGGTGTGGTTGGTTGTCTGATTCCTTCTGAAAAATCCAAAGTGGCTGCTTTTATTATCATTAATTGGGGAGTGCCAGCAACAAATCTGGAAGAATTACACTGCCACTTCAAAGAATTCCAATATATTTCAGTTGGAATATAAGTTTAATGACGAATTGATGACCGTTTGTTGCTCTGCCCACCTCTTAGAATTGGAAGGTTTGTTAGAATAATTCCAGTGTTATGTGTCTGCCCTGCTTCTGAACCGTGATGTCTGTAGGCAGTCTGCAACAGAGTGGCAATAAATGTATATTCTTTGGGGCTGTCTGAATCTTTGTTTTGTTTTGTTTTTGTTTTGTTTGTTTGGGTTCTTTTTTGGTTTTTCTTATTATTTTCTTTATTTCTTTAGCTAGAAGTTCAATAATTTTCAACATATCTCTGGAGCATCTAGAAGAGTTCCTTTAAGAGTGAAGCATTAGGTTGCTTAAAGTGCCTCACAGAACTAAATCTTGGAAGCACTTCTGAAATATTTTCCCTGCTAAGCGAGAGGAATGTCATGAACTGAAACAAAAAAGGAAACAATATTTCATTTGAATGGAAGGATAAAGTACATTTAATCCAAACCAGGCTAGTTCAGTATTGACCTTTTGCTTGTGGCATTCAGCAATTTTAAGATCAGAACCTTATTGGCATTAACTCTGGCACATGGAGGAGGAATTAATCCCACAGAAATGCACGTGTGTAACTGGACATTGTAGCTATCACAAAGCCAGAGCCCTGAAAATTTAGGGGTTTTTTTGTTTTGTTTCGTTTTTTGGGGGTTTTTTGGTTTTTTTTGGTTTTTTTTTTTAGTTCTGGAACTCTGAACACAGCCATGCGAATTTTAAAACAAAAACCTTCAGCTTGCGGCGACTCCCATAGTAGCATTCCCAATGTTTTTTGAACAGCTATTAATGTAGTCAAGCTGTGTTTTTTTCCCTCCTTCCCTGTGTAATCATCTGCTCGGCAGTGCACTCCAGGAGCAGTGGCAGGAGCCAGAGGAGTGGCCTGCTGTGATTGATGGGGCGCGGCCGGCGCTGGGGGAGCCCCATCTGGACCAGGTTTTGGGAGCTGTCAGATGCTGCCAGGGAGGTCAGAGAACCCTGCCTGGGCTCTCCCCCTCCCTCTGCACCCCCATCTCCCACAGCCCTGCACCGCTCACACGGCCCCAGCCAGCACTGATGCTCCTCTGGGGCAGATGCTGCATGGCCTGGGACCAGAGCAGCTGCCAAGTTTATGGAGAATAGAGGCAGCACCATGGTACAGCAGGTATTTGCACTTTTATTTTCACTTGGAACTCTTGATTTTTTAGTCAAGCCAGGGCAGTTCTTATGAGCAGCTGCACCACTGCATGCAAGATTTCTAAGCCATGTTTTGATGCTTAAGTCTGGAGGAGGGCAAAGCTACGGGGAATCCTGGGCTTGAAAGATGTTACTGAGCCCTTAGAACCAGCAAGTTTGCACAGAAAATGTTGCATTTTTCTTCTCTGTTTCCGTGCCCTAAGGATACGATGCAGTTTGGCTCATTTAACTACAGTACAGGAGGCTTTCTCTAAATGTGAGATATCTCTTGCCAAAGAAACAAAATGCACCAAACGGAAAACGGAGCAAAACAAACAATAAACTGTGAGTTCCACTTCAAAATGTAGGCAGGCAGAAAGGTTCCCATTGAATACATTTTTATGCTGCAAATGTGTTTTTTAAAAAAAGGAACACTGCATAAGTAATGTTTTCTGTGCTCTCTCCTATGTGTACAAACATTACAAGCTCGCTTTATTTTGTTTTGACATTTTTTATACATTTCTTAATTATGAAATCCTTTCCGAGCAGGCGATGCTGAAAAGGCATTTGAGATCTGAGGTAGTAGGAGCAGTTTAAATTCGAAGCTTTTCTTCAAATGGGGTAACATGGATCAAGTAGGAGAACCTTCACTTACCTACATCGTCAGAATCCTTTTTTTTATTCTGGTTCTTTAGAGTTCAAAATTTGACCAGAAAGCAATAAATTTGGCTTATACACTGCCACGTAAAGCATATTTTTCAGTTGAAATGTGGTTTTCATTAAGACTCGGGCCAGAACATTTAGCAGAGCCTGACTGTCTGCCATCCTTTGTTCTCCTTGCTGTTGCCAACAACTGCTTTTTTAAAAACCCATGCACAAAGTGAGCATTAAGGGGTCACCTAATCTTGAAGATACTTAGAACTGAGTCTGAAGAGACAACTTCTGTTTAGCCTCTCCTGCCTAGGTGGTATTAAGCTATGCCTGTGTACTGTCATACACAGCTTTGAAATTATACCAATACCTGAGTTCATAGGCTAATGTAGGATCAATATTTCCTCTTGCTTTTAGGGCCATTTCATATTTCCAACTTAATGCATAAGAATTTATTATTTCTTTTATTCATTTCGGTTCACTGTATTTTAAAGAACACAATAAAGGAACATTTTAGGTGATTCTATTTAAAGAATTTTTGGTTCCTGAAAATCTGTTCAAATGTATCTGTTGTGTAGTCTGGGGTTTCCATCAACCACATGTAGATACAAATGTGTGATAACTGACACTTCATTGCTCTCAATAAAAATTAGTATTTTGAGTAATTATCTTTAGCTATTATTAGCCGAGTAAATAGTAAAGAACTTGTTTAAACATGCTTTTATATTGCATTGTAATACTGTGTCTATTGAATTAATTATGAATAATAAATTCACACTAATTTTAAAGGTTAGGAAAGGCTTCAGTAGTCACTTATTTTAAGGGATGAACATCTCAGATTTATTGTCAGTATCATTTTAAAGTTAGGGCCTGCAGTAGCATGTGCAAATTTAATTTCTTTAATGTCCCCTGCCTTCCAACAATTAAATGAACCTGCAGAACCTGCACTGATAATCTTGAGTGTCAGTTTTCTCCTGTAAGCATAGTGGGGTTGGTTTCTTCCATGGCAAGGCTGTAAATCTCTGAATATATACAGGTTAGCAAAAAAAAAAAAAAAAAAAAAAAAAAAGGACAAATCCCTGACCCTTCATTGTTTACTTATTAATGGGGGCTCAGTTATAAATAAGTGAGCCAGACCTCAGCTGGAGGAGTGTAATGGAAGAGGTAGAAGAGTCTCAGCATTGTGGAGGTTCTGAAATTGCCAGCACAATTTGCCATTAGGTGATAAATCTAAAAAGTTTGGAGTTGCTGGTAAAAATAATAGAAAAGTTCAGCCCTCTTAATTAAATATGACCTGTAATTAGCACTAGGCGTGGATGCTTTGAATATTAATTAGGGTCCTCATGGAACTGCTGTCAAGGTTAATGAGAAACGGTGGGGGTCTCAGCAGCATCTGGTTTAGGACTGGAGGTGGCACAAAACCGTTTAGATGAAATGTACCTGGACATCACCCCTTGGTCCCTCTGTTGCCATTGCTGCCCTTTTTTAACAGCTGCTGACTCTGAGGCCGTGTTCAGCATCTGACAGGAAGGAATAGCTTAAGGACCGGCACTAAACAGGTCCTGTGTTTCAAAAGCAGCACAGGGAAAATGCTTATAGAGGCAGAATCTGGATTTGCTTTTGTTCATTCTTACCCCTTGCTCAAGTCCCTCCTGAAACAGCTGATTAAAAAATTTAAGGTTGGCTGCCTCCCACACAAGTTTTAAAAGTACTTCTTTAACATTTAATGAATGTCTCTGGTGTAATCCAGTCATTCCTGGGTTTTGCTTCATCTGGATTTTTGAGTATTTTTTTTAATAGTGAAAATACTAGGTAAAAGAAATAAGAAAGGAACGTTGTCATTTTAATATTAGAGGGTAAAAGTACACATTTACTAGAGTTTTTAACCTCCACAGAAATTTAACAGGGCCAGCTTTAGTGCAGCATTAGCCTTGCTAAGACTGTAGATATGCAAACAAATCTTAGTGACTAAACCCTGTGAAGTCAGTAAATGACACTAGTTTCCTGCTAAAGACGGTTGAATGAAGCAATGGAAACCACTTGCTCAAGGCCATACACTAAACCAGCAGCAAAGATGGGATTTAAATTAGAGAGGGTTTGATTGCTAATATAAATTTCTAATTTTTTAGGACACGCTGAGTGCCTTCTACAAAGGAAGATTCAGTTTTCTCTTTTAAGCCTGTCAAATACCGAGACTTAACTCCTGTGCGAATTCTTAAAAGCTCTTGAGTTCAGGACAAGTTCAGGTCAGGGAACCGATGTCTGAATTAGTTGAAATTGGCTGGAAATGCCCTTAAGTATAAAGTGCAGAAGAATGTCTTTTATTCATCCAGCCTATTTTAAATTAGGAAATCATGGACTGATGAGTACAAATAAAATCCCTGCAGTAGTTTTGGGCAGGTGCCTGAACCATGTATGTTGGTAGGAGAATGATGGAGTAGTTGGAAAGGTAATTAAATTTTAACTTAACTGTGCATTTTCATGTTCCTTGCTTCTTAGTGGGATAATTTTATTTCGTAAATTAGTTTATCTGAGGTTGGGATAGTCCCTGCCCTACTGGCCTCTAATGCTGTCTCAGGCAAAATCCCATTTTGGACATTTTTTATATAGGTTCAGAAAGATTGTAGTGTACACTTCCTCCTCTAGAATTATTGCTTTTTGGTGTGAGCAAAGCATTTATTTAGTCAAAAGTTTTCTAATTGATCAATTAACAGGCTTGGCTATTCTTTATAATATCAAATGGAAACATGGATCTCTCTATAAATACATGAGGATAGTGTTATTAATGCTATAGGATAATCGTGATCTGGAAATGAAATACTATTGCCTTCTAATGCAAAACCTTTGAAGTTCTTAATTCTATTTCTCTTGACATAGAATTTTTCTTTTACGTTATTTAAGGTTTTGAACTGATGCACTTTTAGATTCAAATACTTAATATTTTGGCTGGATCTCATTATTATTTTGCATTTGTGGCATGCAAATGCTCAATGCAGAGTACCTCAAAGTATTCTGAATATCTCAGGGCATTATTTCCCTTTTTTTTTTTTTTTTTTTTTTTTTTTTTGGTGTTTGTTAACAGTATGCACCCAAATCCTGCCCTGTGTGTTGGTTGCCTATATTGTGTTCTGCAAATGGTCAGTCAGAGTGATGACAGACTGGGGGCTGAGCTTACCCAAGCTCTGTGCTGGCAGTTGTGCTCAGGAGCCTTTGGAATAGACTGGCTTTGTCCCTTTTCCTTGTCTGAGTTGAGGCATCATTAGTGCAGGCAGATTTCACTGACCTTTCCCGCTTAAAGACTAGTCTACAATTATCCAGCGAGCAGTAGATTTGTTTTTCTAATTATGGAAATATTTAATAGGGTTAGCAAAATACATTTAATGCAGATAAGAAATATTCTCCTCAAGAAGCAGTCACTGCGCCCTTTTGGGGCCAGGATTCTCTCATCGCTCTCCGCGTTACAGGTGCGGGACCTTCACTGATTTTATCTCACGCCACGTTTCTTCCTTTTTTTATTATCGTTATTTTTTTTTCTTTTCCCTTTGATTTCCACAGGGTAATCAGGAAGCTACAGCACCTCCTGACACAATGGCACAGCCTTATGCCTCAGCGCAGTTCGCTCCACCTCAGAACGGCATCCCTGCAGAATACACAGCCCCACATCCGCACCCAGCTCCAGACTACACGGGCCAGAGCACTGTTCCAGAGCACACGTTAAACATGTACCCTCCTGCTCAGACACACTCCGAACAGAGTGCACCTGACACAAATGCACAAACTGTCTCCGGCACAGCCACAGTAAGTCAAGGTTACTGCTCTTTTTAAAGCTCTGTGTTCCATGGGTATTTATCAATGACATTTGTTTTTTTTCCTTGACACACTTCATTTGTGTTAGGCTCAGTCACCGTGTTAAGGCTGGGAGTCTGTCAGAGCTTGCTGTTGAACCTGTAGAATGTGTTTTCACTGGGTTTGGAGCTTCTTAGTATGTCTTGCAGCTCTGTGGAACCTGGAGTTTCATTTTCAACAGTGTTAGACAAAATGATTAATAGCCAGCCCATGAATCCCAGCATAAATTTTAATTAAGTCCAATATGGAAAAACATTGCAAATGAGTGTTTGTAGGCATTCATTTGCGGGGCCAAAGAAAGCAACCAAAAAAACCCCAAACCAGACTCATTTGATTATTTTAATGACCTCTGTGTTTTCGACACGAGTAGTTTTAATAAAAGCATTACTTGAATGATCCTGTACAGAATTTACTGTCGAATTAGTATCGTGAAGAGCATGTCTGCAATATTGTATTTTTTAGAGAGCTTGTTTGTGCAGCCATTACCTAAGTTGTGTGTGGATCTGTGCTAAACAGAGCAGAAATGATAGACTTTCCGTCTATTTGATTTATATGTGAAGTTCTGAAGTGTCATGAATTATGCAAGAGACTCCTTGGATGGCTCTACCTTGTAATTTAAGTGGCAAATTTCACACACTGATAGTTTAGTGTTTCTGTCTTAATTCTAGACTGGGACCCAATATATCCAGTGCCAAGGGCTGGCAGATTTCTGAGCCATCAACCAGCCCCCTGTGTTACATGTGCAGAATGGAGCACAGAACAGGCAGTGCTTGAAACTTCTCTCCTGGCCATCCTCATCCTTGCCTCAGCTTACCTCCCCTTCCTTCCTGGCTCATATCCAGCCTAAAAAAGGTTTCATGCATTAGGGCAAGAAGAAAAGGAAAGCACGTTCTCTTAAATGAGCTCTGCAAATTTGTGTTTGTTGCCATGCCACTAATTTCTTTATATGGACTGAGCAAGAAAGGAAAGCAATAGCAAAGGCGCCAGAGAATATTCCTTGCTATTATGACAGAGAAATCCTTGTGAATTAATTACATACTTTTTTGTGGTTTATGCTGTAAAATGTTTTGGTCGTTTTATTTTTAACTTGGTAACTTTTTATTGCCCTGAGTTTCTCTTTTCTCTGGTACTGGGAGAAAGTTTAAATTGAAGAGCATCCTATTTGCTGATATCTCATAGTATTCTTTGCAGGTCTACTCTGTCTCCTCTTATCCATCTCTTTGCTAAGTTAAATTCCTGGTTCTTTCCAGCTTTTAAAACTTGCTCCCATAATCATTTTTGATTGTTGTCCAACTCCTGTCAAATACCACTGTCATTGGTTTAGAGCAAGAATACTAAGCTGAATAGACACTCCAGAAGAGATTGGATATTGACTAAAAAGATAGTCTTTCCTACTGTACCTTTTTTGTTCTTTTATGTTCTCTGATTTTGCTTGGTTTTTGTGACCACTGCTGCAACTTGAACAATCCACTGTGATGGCCAGCTCAGCCTTTTCATGTTTTGAAGCTGTTTCTGTTCAATCCTGAAGTAAAATACTGACAGTGCTAAAATCAATAGTAAAAGACCCGTCGATGGGAGTGGGACAGGAGCTCATCCCTCATCATTTATTGCTTTCAATTGATTGTGTTTCCTCACCCCATTTTGATTTTTCAGTTTGAAGAAATGTCAGTCACTTTATCAGAGAAGTCAGGGATGTGTTTTCCCAACATTTTCCATAGCAAAGGCTGGTGAAAAGACATAGTTTGGATTGTCTGCAATGCCCTTATCTTCTTCAAGTGCTCTATTCAATCCCAGCTCTAGCAAATCCAATGATTCCCTGCAAAGTTCCCTGCTTCTGATATGCAAATAGGCTTTATTGTTATTTGGTTTTGTGTCCTTTGCTATCTGCTCTTACTTGCTTTTTTCCTTCCTAATATTCAACTTGTATTTTACCTGTCAGACACCTTTTCCCTTCTGTTTCCCCTTGGAGTGCATTTCCATTCTCTGCAGGATAACACTTCAATTCCACTAACCTGTTACATTCAGGGAATATGGTATAGTTATTTGCTCTTTTTATTGTGGATCCTTTCCTTACATTCTGGTTTCCTTTCTTACAGAGGAATGGACAGAAAAATTTGAAGTAGCTCTCATGCTATTTATAAAGAATTAGATTTCCTTCCTTTTGACTTTAGGGTCTATTTGAGAAAGTTTTAGTATGGTTCGGTTTGTAAAAAAGATATTTTTTTTCTAAATTGCTATGTTATATTGAAAGCTGTGGATGCTCTCCCTCAAGAACAGTGCAATGAAGAGGCAGGTTTCCAAGAAGCGTGTGTATCTATGGATCTGCACTGACATTTAACACATTGTTCACCAGTCAGCTTCACAAATGTACAGACAAATATTGCTTGCACAATTTAATTACGGGGACCTAGGTTTAAAATCTGTTATTCTGGGTGTCATTAGCCATTGCTCTTGGCAAACTGTGGAGACTCCATGAATAGATATATGCAGATGGATCCCAGGCAGGTTTAATGTGGCCTTTGTAACATTATGAGGGTCCAGCTGTGAACATCTCTCTGTAGGTTTAATAATATAACTTTTTATTAGGAAAGAGAGCTTCAATAGCACTGTGTCAACATTGTACCTCCATGTGATCTTTATTGGTGAAGGAGAAAAATTATGGTTTCTTTCTAATTCCTGCTAGCTTTGAGAATAGTTGATTTCCAGTCAAAGAGTTTTGAGTGGAATTGGTGTGGGGATATAGTGGCATTTTTTGGTATGTCCCGATGATTTTGCCTGATTTCCTTTCAGTAAGCTGTTTATGACATGCATTTGAAAGAAGAATAATCAATTGGCCAGTCATTCACAAAATAATGCTGTTGTGATTAAGGACAAGCTGCTAGAGGCAAGATCAGTTTTTGAATTTTTTTACTTACACATTTATGTACGTGTGGAGGTGGATACACCATTAAAATGGATCTTAAAATTTTGCAGTGTGAACCTAAAAAACTACAGGGCAATTGTCTGAACTGTAGAATTACTACCAGAAGTGCTCCATGAATGACTGAATCCATGCTGAGGTGAGATACATCCCAAGCTTTTTCTGAGTGCCCCAGGTTCTTTCTTCATGTCTGAAAGGATGTCTATTGCCACCTAAACCCCAGTAGACAGAAATAATAAAAATAAACTCATTCTGTACAGCTTCCTTTGAATCCTTAACTGCAGCCTAGGGTGTGATCCCGGCCCAGCTGGAGCCACTGCCAGGATCCCCATTTGCCACAAACTGAACAAAATCCCAATCACCAGTTTTATTACAGGCTTGCAGTTTTGGGCAGAGTGCTCTTGTCATTCATGTTCAAAAGTACTTCACGTACTCTCGGACACATTCTCGTACTTCCAGCAAGCGTCTTTCCCAGTGACCAGTTTTAATCTATTTAGATAAAAAATAGTGTAACATGGTATTCTGTCAGAGTAAGTGCTGGAACAAGAGGTGATCAGATTGTATGTGCAGGGATTGCTAACTCTGATTGTGGTGCTGTGAAACAGGAGAAGAGGGACAGGATGAAAGGGGAGTAAATTATTAAAGACAGGATGACTTAGCTGAAATAATATAAAGTCACCGGTGGGTAGTAAAATACTGTCAAAAGTTACTTGGAGTCTTCTCTGATGAGCATCTCTGGTTTTCATCTCTTTGGATCCATATGTTTGTTAACTTTGAGTAAGAAGGGAGTGCATCCGAGTATATCCAAAATCAATAATCACCCAGCAGTGGGTTATTTAAGTGCTGGTAGACTTTTGGAGTTGCAAAACATCAAGCATGCTTTAAGCCATTAACAGAAGTAGTAAATGGCTTCTTCCTAGAAGGTTGGATCTATGAAAAGTATGTCACAAAGTTGTGCTAAAAGTAACATCTGATGATTTTGTAGAGTGGTTTGGAGTGCTACATTAAATAGTTATATGTATTAAAGTATTTTTAAGTGAGACATTTAATCATTTTATGAGATCAGCTTTTACCCGTGTACGGATACAGATGCAATTGTATTGTACATAAATAATTCCGAGGAAAACTTGTCCAGGTTTTGCCTGTGACTTTCCTACACCACTCCTGTTGATGACAGCAGGAGATATGTGTGTAAATAAAAAGGGCATTAGCTGGGCAAAAGGGTGCAGGTAAAGTAAATGTTTCTCTAGTGTTTCCTGTTCCAAATGTGTTATACTAATAATGGAAGTAACTATCATGGTGTGGTAAGAGCCGAGGTTGCAGTAATGCTCTGTGTTTTATGTGTGTATACAAAAATGTGCTGCTTTAAACTTTCTTCTACTTTTGCAAAAATCTTGAGATCATTGTGCAGTCCTTCTGCTTTGGACTAACCCTTCACCAGGCTTCAGGAGCTGAAAAGTTGTGTGATAAGTTGTGTGTTTGGATGGGAGATCTTGAGGGAAAAGGCAGTTAACATAGAGGAGTGACCCAGACATGTCTGAAGCGTTGAGCGCCAGCAGCCAGCATGGCATTAAGGGATGCAGTGCTGTTCAAGCCCTGTGAAGATGTGCAGTGCAGAGGTGTGGGTTGGCTCTGGCCTGAGAAGATGATAAGGTATTTTCCCTTTAACTTCACTGTTAAAACTGAGTTTCAGCTTAGTTACTACCAAAATTCCTCTGGTGGCACCTACTGAACCTGATACCTCTGCGTTAAAATAACTGATAGATTAGATACTATGTCTGTTATTCCATCTGCTCTGTTTACCTTGAGATGTTTGATATTCTTTGGGATATAATGGCCTGTAAGCTTGATGTTTTCTTGGTGTTAATTTGTCCAGGTCTCTGCCTTTTTTAGTCATGTTGCAGAGGCCATCTCTCTGTCTGAGGATTTGTGAAGGCTTAGTGATGCTCTAGACTGCAAAATTATTTACCATTTGATCTGTGTTGTTTTGGGAAAATGAGATATGTACAGCCTTTGCTGATATTTTGGGGGATTTAGTGTACCAATTACTGAGTTGTGCTTATTAATTTGGGTAAGAGATCTGGGAGTAGGAAGCATTTAAAGTGCTTTAGTGTGTTGTCTAAGCCTGCAGGTGAGTAGATTATTACTACAGTTTTCTGCAGCGTATTTCTGGTTTTTACTAGCTCTTTTTTCCTGCTCTGTCCTCTATGTAAGTTATTAGAATAAGTGGTTTCCCCCCCTAGTTTCTTTCTTTTCTCCCTTGGTTCATCTCCTCTTTCTCTCCTACGATTTCATTCATGACCTCTCCATCTCAAGGGGGTGTGGGCTGCATTGGCTGCTTCATGCAGCTCTGTTCCACATTAAACAGGGATCTGTATCCTCCTTGGTGTCCAGTTGTCTCTCAGCTGCTCTTGCAGCAGCGTGTCAGGGAGGCAGGAATGTTCAAACCCAAGTTCTCTGTGCTGTGCTGGCTCATCTCTCTGCTTGAGAGCCTTGAGCTGAACTTGCTGGGAGTCCAACCTGCTGAGTGCCTGCAGAGTGGGTGGGACATTCTCAGTGCTGCTGAGCTCAGGGTGTTATCCCTGGCTCTGGATGTTCTGCTCCTGCCTGAGAGGTTTCCATGGGATACTTGGATCTGTGTCCCGTGGCTTGGGAAGAAGTGGCTCACTTACTTCTCTCTGTAATTGTGGCTGGTGAGGAGCAGAGCAGAGTTCCAGGGCAGAAAACCACACCAATTCCTTCTCTAAAGGTTGGCATTGTGCTCCCCCTGCAAAGGAAGTGGAATTTTCACCACAAAGTGGTTGTCTTGCAAGTCAGATTCCCCCACGGACACTTTTTATTGCCAACTGGTATCAATGACCCAGTTTTTATTCTATTTCCATGCCATATTTTTGTCTCTAGATGCTTGCCACCAGTATGCTACATAGCTGATAATGCTTTGACAACTCTTACAGCAGTGTTTATTCATCTAAATCATACCCTGCTGGTGCAGGCTATTCTATCAGCATGGTGTGCTATTTCATTTATACTACCTATTATATCTGGTCCCAACTGCTCCTTGAAGGAAATATTTCAAGGAGCTTATTTCGAGACCCTGAGTGCTTCAGAGCTGCAGAAGCAAGGAACCTGGTCCAGCTCCTGCTCCATAGTGAGGAGATCAAAACTGACATCCCAAATAGATAACATAATGCTGTGCTGGGGCGGTGAGGCACGGTAATGACTTGTGATCATAGGCATTATTGCTTCTAAGAGGCTTCCTTGCTGGGAGCCCTGCCTGCCAGCTTTGCAACTGTGCCCCACGTGTGCTCCTTTGCTTATGCTAAGGAATAGCAGGAACACACTGCTCACTTCAGCCCCTCTGTGTGGCAGTGCCAGCTCTAAAATAGATTCTCCTCGAGGATACACAGAACCTGACACTGCCTGTTTCCTGTGATGCTGTTTATGGAGTGCCTGTTTGTATTTCGTTGTTTTGGCTGGGAAGAGGATAAATAACCACCCTCTTTTTCCTGTGCTGCTGAGTGAACTTGGGCTTTGTGATGCTGTGAGTGGGTATGTGGTGTGAGGACAGCAGCCTCACCCTGCCAGCTGACTGCACAGGAGTGTGTCTGGGGCTCTTCCGCGATCTCAGTGCCTGATCTTTGTCATTTAGATATCACCTCAGTTTCTTTTACCTTTGGATTCTCACAGCAAGAAAAGTTTGAAAGTTATGATGTTGAAATAGAAGACAGAAAACATATTATTCTGCTTTTATGGGGTTTTATAGATGCTGTGATTTTAACTTCCCTCATTTTTTTCGTGCTTGAACTTGGTGAAATGTTAAAGCTGAAGCTCCTCCACAAAACAAACAAACCAAAAGAGAAAACCTCACCAACAAGGATAAAGAGAGCAATTATGCTCTGTCATCTTTAGTCATATTTGCTCAAATAAATTAGCTGAATGCCATTGATTGCCCTTCTGAATGTTCTTCATAGGGCACACTAACAGCTCTTAGATCACTTCAGCAGCTAATTCTAGCCAGCTCTAAGGCAGATTTGAAGCACAAAACCTTGCAGAGGTCTTTCAACCACATTGTCAGCCAGAGATGGTCATAATACTGTAACTTGAAAAGTTTCTTCTAGAAAACATTGCCAAGTAATTTCTAATCTGTCAAGTTTAATTGACCAATTAAACAATTTAAGATTTTCTTCCTGCTTGTCCCTGAAAGAGCTGAGCTAATATTGGTTTTTTAAGTTTTCTTGTACTTTGTATTGTCTCTTGGGCTCTTTACTTCTCCATACCAATTATTTTACGTGTTGCATTATTGACTTTTTCTTCTCTCTGTGCAGTCTAAGTAGCCGTGGCATGCAAATGCTTTGGTTGTGCTTTGGGTTCATATATTGAGAAAAAAACCACTATTGCACATTTTGCTGAATACACTGAGCATAAATTTCAGAGGGGACCTTAGTGTGATGAAATAGCCAATTTCAACTCCATTTATATTTGACCTTCTGCATCTTTGCTCCACGTTACAACATGGGAATTAAAATTGATCCTACTGAGGGGATTTTTTTGGTGAAAATTAGCTCATTTTCACTACATGCATGAGTGGCTGTGTTAGGTTAGCTAAGACCAATGATGTTTTCCATTCTCATGTAATTGACATAATTGATTGTTAATGGCTTGCAACTTTATCAGAAGTTGTTGATTCCTCCATTCACCAACTCTTAGTAATTGCAGGATAAACTTGTGTATTGCTTGGAGATGAGAATAGGTTTGTAACTTACTGTTTATCCAGCAAAATCCTTACCCTTGCTTTCAGGAAACTGCCTCTCCATTAGAGAGCTCGGAGTGGTCAGGTAGCACAGGCAGGACTGACCGAGCTTGCCGTTAAAAGCTGTGAAGATCATGCAGAGAGGCTTCCTCTTTTCTCCCTTTAATCGTGAGGCTGAATTTCTATTCCTGTGCCAGTCTGTGCCTGGAGCTAAACTTACCCTCCTGCATGACTACACGTGGGTCTCATCTAAGGATGGCTTAGTGGGTTATTACCCCCCAACCCTGAAAATACTTTTTTTTTTTTTTAAATCCTGTTTATACTCTCAAGTTTCCATTCCTCTCCCACACATCTCTCTCTTCAGCTTTCCCACACACCCAGCCACCCACAGAATTACTTTAATTAAACGTTACTCATGTGTGGGCTTGCTTACCACTTCTCCCTGCTTAATTTGTTCCTTTCTAGGGTCAGTGTGAAAGAGTGGCTTGATTCCAACATTTACCTTTGCTATCCATCAGTGTTAGAAAGACAGTAACGAGCCATGTCCCTCTGCCTGGCGTGACCCACAAGCAGGTGAATCCATCTGTGAGTCTGAAGCAGCTTTATGCTCTACCAGTGGCTTGACAGGCTGAGATAGACATTGCAGGCAGAAGCAGACAGAGGGAAATGTTCTTGTTCACCAGATGTGCATTTCGGGAAGAGTTAGAAGTTCTTCTTTTCAGACTTTGCTGGGAAGAGAATTAGACTGAGCTGATACTCTACCATGCACATCGTGCCCCATTTGGTCTTTCTGTGATATGCAGAAAGAATTGGTTGGTCGTTTTAAATTGCACAAATCTAATGGCCAATAATATATTAATTAATTGTAGAAAGTCCAGAAGAAGGGATAAAGGAGTAGCCTGTTTTTGTCTGTCTTTAATTAATCCTACAGGTGTCTGGCAATTTCTTTACAAAATTGTGACGCAGTGTCGTGGGTTGACCATGACTGACCTCCCTAATATATTGGGTGTTTTTTTACATAGAAATATAAAATAATTGCTAATTTTTAAAAAATAGTTACAAAACCTTCCTCTTCTTTTGCTTGCTTCTTGCCTGCTTTTAATCTTCATGTGCATTTTCATTGTCTTCTCTTCCTTTTCATGTCTACGCTATTTTTTAAATAGTCTCCCTTTTGTTTTCCATTTATGTTGTTTTATGTATCCTTTGTCTCTATTTTCTCTCTCCCCAGGTTTTGCTCATTCCAATATTATCTACTCACTTGCTTTCATTTCCTCCTCCCCTATAGGAGGTACCACTGATTTTAACGTGGCATGGAGAGACCATGGAACCTCTGAAGGAAATATATAGTGGGTGTGAAAAACATACATGAATTCTCTGGTATTTTTATATCTAAATTGCACCAGCTTGCTGATTCTGGATGCTTTTTCAGCTGATATCCCACACAGTTGTGTTGAAGCATCAGCATATTGTGCTGCCTTTTTTGATTTAGAAAAAATTCCTCAACAGCTTTTTGAGAGAGATCCCTTAGGTCTTCTGCTGTTGTTGCTTAAAGGGGCTTCTTGCATTTGCTTTTCCAGCAGAGACCTCTTTAAATCTCTCCCACTGAAGCAGCTGCCACTGCCTCTGGTCTCTCCCCTGCCTGGGAAGTTGCCACTGCCTCTGAAATATAAGGAGTTTACCCCAGCACACAAACTGAGCTGCCCGTTTAACACCCACCTGCCGATGGCAGCAGGATGTGTCCGTGCTCCTTCCCTGCCATAGCAACCAGCTCTGCAGAAATGCCTGTGAAAGGAGAGGGTCGAAAAGCACCTGTGTGGCAGCTCCGCGGCTGCCTCTGCCCCCAGGTCTGAGCACAGCCCCAGCTGGGGGAGATGGAGAACATGAAACTGTCCCCGTGAGGCAGAGGAGCAGGTTGTTTGCCATTGAGGACGACTCAGTCTTAATGAACTGACTGGAATGTCTGGAATGGGACTGTTGCTGCCTCCCAGCTCCCTTATCCCTTCCAAAGTAAGAATGGAGGGCTTCTCTTCCTGTGCCTTTTTTTTTTTCTTTGGGAGTAATTCAAATACTTTTCCTTTATTCTCTGATTTATAAAAGATAAAAGCAGCAGACCGATTCAATCAGAGGATGAGAGTGTGCTTACAATGAAGTCTTTTCTGTGTTCTGTGGGGTTTTTTTGTTGCTGTTATAAAAAGTGCATCAGAAGATGTCAACTATTTAATTTCATAAGGATTCATATAAGTTCCAGCTGTTCCAGAGTAGTATCTAAATATTTGATTTGAAAACAAGATGTGTACCAAGGCTGCAACATATTGCAGGCATGTTCACTCAGCTAGCCAGGAAGATCTGAGCCTGCCTGCGCTAATTAGTGTTTGCAGATGAAGCTCCTCCAGTGGAAGCTGAAGTTAAAAAAAGATCTAATGGCTTATAACATAATGTGTGAAAAAAGAGAGATCTAAAAATCTCAAAGCATGTGAATTCACTATTTTTCATGTTATAACAATGCTGGGACACCTAGTTTTGCTTTTCATGAGGATGTGATTTATTTTTAATATGTTCATGTTACCAAAGATACTATTGCTGCTATTGTTTAAAGAGATTTATTGCCAAAAATGTGGTTATAAAATGTCAAATTGTTTAAAATATTTGCAAGCATTCATCTTAAACCTAGAAGATACTCAAAAAGAAATCTTGTGGATTTTTACTTAGAGAGAAAATTCATAGTTTTGGCCAGGCAAATTTGCTTTAAACTTCTGCATTTACTTGAAACTGTAGCAATTCTCTTGCCTATGTACTTAGAGTCCTTATTCTTTTGCTTTTAGGGATATGGAAATCTTGATTGTGCTGAGAAATATTGGCTTCTCGAGGACATATTCCACCCCATTTCCTTTCCTACATAATTAACAATTACAGTGTTGCCAAATTTAGTGAAGCAGATGCCAAGTTTCACCTCTGAATATTTGTATTTCCTTGTTCTCATAGAGAAGCTTCCTTTTTTTCTTTAAAGAAATTCTGACAGAGACAGGTGGCAAATCTGTCCCAAGCTGGAGCAGCAGAAATAATGGAGCTTGGTTGTTTATACATGAATGTCACTTTTGACCTCTTTTTAAATACAGAATGTATTCTAGTTTTGACTGAGCATTTGGGAAAAAAAAATATTAGCTTGTATTGAAAAATAAAGGGCGTATAAGATAAATTAAAATGAGATAAAAGAATGTAGATTTTGAGCAAATTGAAAAAGTTGCATTTTATAGTAGCCCCTAAGAGTGTTGATCTTAAAATGCGTGGCAATTAGTGTAATTGGAGGAGTCAATATATTTGCAGTGTAGACATTGAATAATTTTTAATAGATGACCATTGTTTGATCCTCCTGAGCGAGTGATGATATATCCCAGTAAATCTGTACTGTGATACACAGGAATTTAGCTACAAAATCCTGTTTTAGACTGAAGGGATAAACCTTGCAAGCACTTCCAACTGAAAGGGCTGGAAGTGCACAGGAATTGGCCAGAGCTCTTTCTGAAGGGACTGGCTTTAGGAACAGGTCTGGGGTTGCCTTTAGGAACAAGTCTGGGGTTGGCTTTAGGAACAGGTCTGGGGTTGGCTTTAGGAACAAGTCTGGGGTTGGCTTTAGGAACAGGTCTGGGGTTGGCTTTAGGAACAGGTCTGGGATTGGCTTTAGGAACAGGTCTGGGAGTCTGGGATTGTCTATAGGAACAGGTCTGGGGTTGGCTTTAGGAACAGGTCTGGGATTGGCTTTAGGAACAGGTCTGGGATTGGCTTTAGGAACAGGTCTGGGATTGGCTTTAGGAAGGGGTCTAGTGTTGGCTTTAGGAACAGGTCTGGGGTTGGCTTTAGGAACAGGTCTGGGGTTGGCTTTAGGAACAGGTCTGGGATTGGCTTTAGGAACAGGTCTGGGATTGGCTTTAGGAAGGGGTCTAGTGTTGGCTTTAGGAACAGGTCTGGGATTGGCTTTAGGAACAGGTCTGGGGTTGGCTTTAGGAATAGGTCTGGGATTGGCTTTAGGAACAGGTCTGGGGTTGGCTTTAGGAACAGGTCTGGGGTTGGCTTTAGGAACAGGTCTGGGGTTGGCTTTAGGAACAGGTCTGGGATTGGCTTTAGGAACAGGTCTGGGAGTCTGGGATTGGCTATAGGAACAGGTCTGGGTTTGGCTTTAGGAACAGGTCTGGGGTTGGCTTTAGGAACAGGTCTGGGATTGGCTTTAGGAACAGGTCTGGGGTTGGCTTTAGGAACAGGTCTGGGATTGGCTTTAGGAACAGGTCTGGGGTTGGCTTTAGGAAGGGGTCTAGTGTTGGCTTTAGGAACAGGTCTGGGGTTGGCTTTAGGAACAGGTCTGGGGTTGGCTTTAGGAACAGGTCTGGGGTTGGCTTTAGGAACAGGTCTGGGGTTGGCTTTAGGAAGGGGTCTAGTGTTGGCTTTAGGAACAGGTCTGGGGTTGGCTTTAGGAAGGGGTCTAGTGTTGGCTTTAGGAACAGGTCTGGGGTTGGCTTTAGGAACAGGTCTGGGGTTGGCTTTAGGAACAGGTCTGGGGTTGGCTTTAGGAAGGGGTCTAGTGTTGGCTTTAGGAACAGGTCTGGGGTTGGCTTTAGGAACAGGTCTGGGGTTGGCTTTAGGAAGGGGTCTAGTGTTGGCTTTAGGAACAGGTCTGGGGTTGGCTTTAGGAACAGGTCTGGGGTTGGCTTTAGGAAGGGGTCTAGTGTTGGCTTTAGGAACAGGTCTGGGGTTGGCTTTAGGAACAGGTCTGGGTTGGCTTTAGGAACAGGTCTGGGGTTGGCTTTAGGAAGGGGTCTAGTGTTGGCTTTAGGAACAGGTCTGGGGTTGGCTTTAGGAACAGGTCTGGGGTTGGCTTTAGGAAGGGGTCTAGTGTTGGCTTTAGGAACAGGTCTGGGGTTGGCTTTAGGAAGGGGTCTAGTGTTGGCTTTAGGAACAGGTCTGGGGTTGGCTTTAGGAACAGGTCTGGGGTTGGCTTTAGGAACAGGTCTGGGGTTGGCTTTAGGAACAGGTCTGGGGTTGGCTTTAGGAAGGGGTCTAGTGTTGGCTTTAGGAACAGGTCTGGGGTTGGCTTTAGGAACAGGTCTGGGGTTGGCTTTAGGAACAGGTCTGGGGTTGGCTTTAGGAAGGGGTCTAGTGTTGGCTTTAGGAACAGGTCTGGGGTTGGCTTTAGGAACAGGTCTGGGGTTGGCTTTAGGAACAGGTCTGGGGTTGGCTTTAGGAAGGGGTCTAGTGTTGGCTTTAGGAACAGGTCTGGGGTTGGCTTTAGGAACAGGTCTGGGGTTGGCTTTAGGAACAGGTCTGGGGTTGGCTTTAGGAAGGGGTCTAGTGTTGGCTTTAGGAACAGGTCTGGGGTTGGCTTTAGGAACAGGTCTGGGGTTGGCTTTAGGAAGGGGTCTAGTGTTGGCTTTAGGAACAGGTCTGGGGTTGGCTTTAGGAACAGGTCTGGGTTGGCTTTAGGAACAGGTCTGGGGTTGGCTTTAGGAAGGGGTCTAGTGTTGGCTTTAGGAACAGGTCCTGCCCCATGGGGTGCAGACTCCTGGGAGCTGCTGGCTGGTGTTTGAGTGCAGCTGTTGGGAGGCTCTGGAGCCCTGCAGGCTCCTGCACCCTGTGGTTGCTGGAGTTCACATGCAGGCTGGCAGGAGCCGTACTTGTGAAACGGCTCACACATGCAATAAAAGCACTTTCACACCAGCCTAAAATGCTGCTATTGGCTTCTTCCCGTCTCCAGCAAGCGTTTCCAATTTTAGAACTTGCTCTCATTTCTGAGCTGGGCTCCCTCTTCTCTTTTTTTCCCCACTGAGTTGAAAGCGTTGCACATCCATCCCTTTTATCTCTCTGTTCTCTCTTGAAAGGATCTTGCAGCCATTTCCCGTGTTACTTCTCTTTTTGCATGTACAGCAAAGTCAACTTTCCTAAGATTTTAATGCATTTTAGAGGGAAAACATGTTCAATCAGAGGTACCAGTGTCTGAATCACTGATTCTATTCTGTGCTTTCTAATGGAGGGAGCCCCCTTTTTTATCATTTTACTATTATAGTGCATTAAGAGATGCTTCCGTTTTCAATACAGCTGTAGGGGGTTGGGTTTAATTTCTGTGTGTGTGTGTGTTTTTGTTTTTTTTTTTTAATTATTATTTTGGGGTTTTGTTTTGTTTTGTTTTTTTGTTTTTGTTTTTCAAATACATACTTTTGGGACAACAAATTTGCTGTATCCTAGGCTCCCATGTGTCCCCCTTAGCCCAGTGCATCTAATTTTTCTGCCAGGAAATTACCCCCAATTGTCATTTGAGGATATGGGATATTTGTCTAGGGTTATTCAAAGTTAAGTCTCCTAAACAGACTATTGCATGCCTAGAAATGTAACATCTACTCACTCTGTGCCAGATGATAACAGGTGATGTTAATCCTAACTAGGCAGTTGTAGCAAGAATCAGTCATTTTTTTGTGTCACGTTTCCAACTGAGAAACGTGTCACCCCTCCGAGCCATGTGTGCCCTGGCCACCCACTATCAAAAATTGCTTTCCACTATCATCAGCTGTTTAATTTCTTCACAGACAATCTACTCAGGTAGCAGGCAGAAGCTGCTCTCAGTATCTACACTTTCCATAACCTAAACAGTCATAATGCATTGCCCCACATTTGAGTGGCTTTCTAATTAATTGAATTATTGATTTGACATATTTCAGACACTGGTCATTTAGAGCTGCTAAGTTTAGAACCAGCTAGCTAGGAGCTATAATTTAGGAACCTGATACTTTTTATTTTGATTGAGCTTACTGTGCCCTGAGTTTTAAAGCCTTTTGCCTTCAGTGGGAAGAAAGGAGTGCTTGTATTGCTGAATATTCAAGTTTAGGGTTGTCTATCTGTCCATCTGTCTGTCTGTCTATCTCTGGTCATCATCTGTCCATTTTCTTCCATGAAGAATGGTGCTTTGCCTGTATTGTAAGCAAAAGGAGACTTTTTGCTTCAGCACAGGGTTATTTAAGACATTGACAGGAAGGTCCCTCGTGTCACACACAGGTGTCAGAGCAATGACTCCATGCTCTTCTGGAAAGCTCTGTCCCCTCTTGTGTGTGTGTTGCTGCTGGGACTAAAAAGAAGGGAAAAAAGCTGGTTGGTGACAGGTTTGTTGACCCTCTAACAAACTGTGCATTTGTTACAGTAGATTGTTCTTGAGCATAATTTTTGGGTGAAGAAAAGGGTTTTAACCGGAAAATCTTTAAGATGCAATTGAAAGAGCTAATTATTTGGGAATGCTTTGTGATACCTTGCCCTATTGATGAAATGCAGAAGCAGGTGTGACACTTGCTCAGCAGTTTTCAACAGAAGCAGATATTTCATGCCAAAAGTTATTCGCATTTTTTGCAGCTGGGCTCTTTGGTGATTTGAATAGAGCCCAGGTGATAAATCTGTTGCTCTCACTTTGATAAAATACCTTTGCACCATGCCCTTGTTTTGGTGAAAACAATGTCCTAGTGCATGTCGAGGCCAATTTTGTCACTGAGAGAAAGATCTTGGAGTGCCGTGAGGGCTTGAAGGTTTTTCTGAAGTTTTGCTTCAGTGTTTTGTCTGTAGTCCCTGCACAAGTGCCCTGTCCACTCTCTGGTGTATTGAAGGTGGGAAATGCACAAAATCCCCGAGGCTGAGGTTGATGCTGCAGGAACAGAACACGAGCTCTGGGCTCCTTGGGCCTGATAATTGCCTTGTCACAGAGATGGAACCCGTGCTGTGAAATCCTGCAGGGGTTTTGCCCTCACACAGGTGTCCCAGGGGCTGCAGGAGGATGTGTGACAGGCTGTGGTGCAGCTCAGGGGTAGAGGGGTTTTTATTACCGGCAGTTCTAGGGCTGCTCTCCTCTGGGTGTGAATGCAAGGCAACCCTTCAGTGTTTTCTCCAAAACTTCTGATGTGTTTCCAGGTGATCATTCCTTCAATGGGGGAGTTCAATTGCATTTCCTACCACTCTCATGGAGTAGCACAAAACAATTCGAGATAGAGACTTTGCAGTCTGTGACCTCAAATGATGAAGGTATTTCTTTATATTCTGGAGTTCTTTAGGTTTGGGAGTTGGCTGTAAGACTGAGATATTTCTGAATGTGCTGCTGCTGATCTAATCTTGTGTGATTCTTTCTTGTGGAGTTTAGAGGAGGATCCTTTCCAAGCATCTCATGAAAAGATTTATTTAATCCTTATGACCATTTTGTGAGATTTTGCTGAATTACAATTATTGTTTTTTCTGCTTTTGTTGAGAAGGAACTAGGGTACAAGTAGTTTAAATAACGTGCCAGAGGCAAATCTGTGACAAAATTGATTGCAGAGGCTGGCTGTCCTGAGCCCAAGTGTCTAGACTGAGAAATAGTATTTTTTCTCCATAACAACAGATTGCTAATGCAGAATTTCATTTTGAACGGATGCTTTTGGAGCACTGAGCTTTGAACAGATCACAGTCTCAACTTGATTTGTGCGAATGCAATGTTTCAGGTGTATGAATAAAAAATAGTGTTGGTGAGATACACTGGGGGTTTTTTTTGTTGTTGTTGTTGCTTTATTTTTTTTTCAAATGGGGCGGTGCATATGCCTCAATTAATATATTTTGTGTGTTAGTTTTTGGGTGTTTTTTGTTAAATACAGAGCATATGTAGGTGAGGCACCTATTACTTAAGTAATTGTGACAGTTCTCATACCAAAAGTCCTTCTGGTTGTTTGGCTCTGATACACTATTTTAAATATGGTAGGAAGCAATGCAGTTGTGTTTGCGTTTTCTCACCATCTCCTATTTTATTTTAGAGTATGCATGGGAAGTTGTTTTGTTTTGTTTTACATTGGTATGAGACTCTACTTAAGGCATTTCATAGTTTTGTGTCATTTCCACGGATAGTGGAAAACACAGTTTTGCTTTGCATTAATATCTTTGCTAAAAACACGGACTGTAAACCAAAGTGATTCTAAATGCAGGCAAAGAGAAATTATAAATGTTCCTAAAAACTGAGAGCTAAAATACAGTGCTGTATATGAGCTTTCAGTTTGATAAATACTTACTTATGAGGTCATAAATACTTGAGGTACAAAAGGTTAATGTAGTGTGAAAGGCTGTAAAACACAGCCAGCAACCTGCTAGATCATAATGATGCATTAGCACCTTTCAGTATGAGTGCTGGTGGTTATAAAAATCTTCAACTTGGATTTATTCTGTAATACAAGAATGTAAAGCCAAAGTATCTTCCCTGTGTACTTTTACTTATCTTCTCATATTTATTTCTCTTTGTAAAAAAAAAAAAAAAAAGAAAGAAAAAAAAAAAGAGGCTCTCATCTGTTCATAAACGTTCACTGACTGAAACTGATAAAAACCCATTTTTGACTAATACAATTTCTCAAAAGCATGTCAGGTGGTGTCTGGGTGCTCAGAGAAAGTAATAAAATAAAATAATACTCAGTGATTTTTTTTTTTTTTGTCTTCTCTGTATTAATAAGTTTCCATGAGATAAAGTAAGCAATATAATGCATAAAGGAAACAAAAGTGATATAAATTTTGGAAAGCAGTAATGCAAGTTACCTTTGAGGGGAAAGAAATTCAGTACTAAAATCACAAACTGAACATTTACTGACTGGTAAAACTGACTTTATCATAATAAACATAGTATTTCTCAGTCTCAGAAATCCTCTGCAATTTATAATTGCCTCCAATGTGCTGATGCAGCTAATATTTCTCATTTAATATCTACCTCTGTGGAGTGTTAATTTTCACGCTTTGGTGCTCATTGCTTTTTACTAAAGCAAATTACGTCCTCTTACTGTTATATCAGAGCTTATGACAGATTAGGATAATTTTACTGTCATTAATCTTTGGAGTCCATTCCACTCTTTTCAATGAAGTGCCGCGTTTTGGCCAGGCTAAATTGAAACACTTAATAAAATCTGGAATCAAATATATATAAAAAAACTGCAGGCTGTTGATACCTGCTTTCATCCTTCTCTACTCTCTGGTTACAAAAGAAGTATTTTATTTTTCAATTTATTCTCTTCATAAAGTACGTCTGCATCTGGAGGATATCCAATAGTTTTGGGGGACTAGACAAGAAAAATGTTGAAGTGCAAATGTTTGATTTAGACACATCCATGTTTTTTATTATTATTATTTTGTGGTGTTGAAAATCTACACGTTCTGTTCTTATTAAGATACAGTTTAAATTGATAGTATTTGGATTGTGCAACTATATCTTCAGGAATCTCTGTAGATGATTATTTTTAGTTGGAGACCTTATTTAAATTTGCAAGGAACACTGCGAGCACTTGCTGTGCTGACAGAATTAGCACAAAAAACCTGTGAGAGACCAGACAGTGAAGCATCTTGTAAAAGCCCTTGTAATTTCTCTGAACAGAATATATTTCTTCAAAAATGCTGAGATGGTTTGCTTTATTTTGGAGCAATTGGTCAAGCTAGAAATCCAAATCACAAATCCCTGGTAGGCCAGTATATCAGATATGTGACTTGCCTTGTCAAATGCTGCTTCATAGTAAAAAATACAGGATTTTGATGATAACAGAAAAAAAAAAATATATATATATTACCAATTTATAGCTGCATATTAGGTTATGAGCTTCTCTGTGTCATACTTCTGGGCAGGAACTTTGTTTGTTTATTTTATTTGTTCTGACTTTTTGCTGTAGCAGCCTCAGAGCCTGCAGTGCCTGAAAGCAGCTCAGTCATCGTGATGGACCAGCTCAGTGTTTCACCAGGGCCTCTTCCCCCTCTCTTTCTTTCTTTTTTGAATTAAATGTCCTCCTCATGCTACAGTAATCATGGATATGGTTAATAGAATTGCGTGGTAGAACTTAATTAACCTTTTCTTCTTGCTTTTTATTTAAAGGAAATTTGAGAGAGCTCAATGGCGTGGTTCCTAATTTAATGCATCCCTCCAGTGTCTATTAGAGACTCTTCACTTGAGTGAGTCAGGTGAGACAGAGCTGCCCATCCTTAGCTCACAATTCATTTTCCCTCAGTTGAAATGTTCACCTGACATTCTAATCAGGGGAGAGTAAAAGTGCTGAGTATATGTGTTAATAGATATATATTCTTCATGAATTTAGATAATCTCATAAAAAGAGATTAAAACATATTGGGTGGTTATGCAAATAACCAAAGGAATTTCAAATTGCACCAACCATTTTGAGTCTCACTTCTTCAAGTTCTTTTCTTTCATTTTGTAAATAATAATTAAATCTGCTTGTGGTAGTTTTTCTCTAGCTATTGAGTGGTCAGTGGATGAGTTCTTTACTGCGATGGAAGTGAGTCCAGTAAAGGCTGTAATTTACAATTTTAGTTTTCAATCCACTCCCAGAAGTGCAGCAAAGAGCATTTCTTACATTATTTCCTTTAGAGGCAGAGGAAGGGGAAGGTGTTACAAAAGTAGATGATGTAAATGGAAATGCAATTCAGGCCATTTTTCTGTAAGCTGCTCTTTTATCTTTCCCTGAATGAAGTCGGTTTAAGTGTTCTCAGTTCATTATATTTCTAAATGAGTTTTACTTCAAATAGCTGTTAATTATTGCCATAACTTCCTCTCCTATTAGTGTCTGAGTCCTGCTCACACAAAGATTCTTAGCTCATCCAGAATAAAGTCTGGTTTTATGGACTGAAAAACCCCTGTGATTTCCTCACATTCTCAGAGCCCAGGTTATGACATGCAGGCTTGGTTGTCAAACTGATTGATCAAACTCCTTTTGCCTTAAAAAGCAGTAAAGGCAGTCGGTGGAAAAAGTAGAATGAAAGTTCCACACCTAGAAAAGAGCAAAAAAGAACCATGAAATGGTTTCTTTTGAGTATATGTTAGATTACCAAATATTTTCTGAAGCAGCATTGAAGTTAAATGTAACTGCATGTCCTGATATCACTAAAGAAACTGATAATCTGTTTGGCTGACCTCTTACACAAGTTAGGGAGACTAGCTTAGGTTTAGAAGCAGTTTCATAAAAATAACTGAAACATATTTTCTTCTTTTTTCCCCTTTTCCAGTACAAGTCCACTAACCTACAGAGATGGTTGACTGGGATTAGGGGGGAATTCTTTTGCAGTAGAAGCTTGAAATACGATAAAAGGCAAATAAATTGTTCATGAAGTTTGATGAAAGATTGGCTTTGTGGTGTTGGACACTGGCATTATTTTCACAGAGGTTGGTGGCTGATGAGCTAACTGTGTGATAAACGTCTGGCAAAATTCTGTTTTCAGTTTTCCTTTTTGTGGATTTTTCCTTTCAATTGGCTGGAAATAATAGATCCCACTTTAGTTACAGTTCGAGGTGATCATTACAACTTTCAGTTGCTAATATGGGAAACAAAGTGTGTGCACAGACTTCAGTAATGTTCTGCTGGTGGAAAGGATACGGGAATGCAGAAAGGAATGAAAATCCTAGGAACTAACACGTGATGCAGTGGTCATGACTGCCCAAAATAGTAAATGTATTTATTTACTTACATGGTTATACTATTTTACAGTATACTCAATTTATATGTCAAGAGAATTTACAAGGGGAATGTAGGGATCTTAGCTATCCAAGTGAGCTTTAAAGGTAAAATAGTGTAACCAAGTAAATCAACGCACAGTGAGGAGAGTGGTGGTGCTGGACTGCCCTCCTGTAACATTAATCCTTCCTCCCTGTAGAGTGCCTTGTTTATTTGGGTTGTGGCCATTGCACAGTGGAGAACAGTGATGGGAAGAGGTGACCTACAGTTGTCATTTGCTGCCATAATGATATTGCTTTATTGAGTGATAATTTGCTTTATGTACTGTTCATTCTGCTGCAATGCCATGCTAAGGTGTGGAGGCTTCCATTTCTCTGTGTCTGGGAGAGTCCCTTTCCAGCCAGGTGACAGAGAACAAGGATCTCTGTGTGTGTGTGGGGGGGTGTTTTGTGTACCACAGAAAGTGGAAAGTTTCGCCCATACAAATGAATGTTTTTCCCACTCCCTTTTTCAATGTTCTTCCTTTGCACGTTGTTTTCTCATGATATTTTGGCATCAGCCTTTGTGAATGGTCCTTGTCGGGGCACTGCTGGTCCTTCCTGCCTTGCCCACCTCCACTGGGCTCTGCATCACAGCCCTGCCTGCCATGGCACCCTCTGAACGGGTCTTTGACCCTCTGAACAGGACCCTGACCCACTGATTGCTGTCCTGTCACCTTGCTCCTGCTCTGTCGCTGCTTACCAGGGGTGTGCAAGGCTGGTTCTTGTCCTGGCCTTGATCTGCTGACAAATCAAGCAGGTACAACTAGAGCAGTTTATTCAGGACTGTGTCCAGTGGGTGTTGAACCCCTCCAGGGAGGGAGCTCCACAAGGCCTCTGGGAAATCTGTTCTGATGTTAGATCTCTCACAGGAAGGGTTTTTTTTCCCAGCTCCTACACAGAATGTCCTGTACTGCAGGTTTTGCTCATTGCTGTTGCTCCCTCACTGGGCACCACTGGCTCCTTCATCTTTCTTCCCTCCCATGGGGCATTTGTGCCTTCTCTTTAGCAGGCTTAACAGTCCTGGCTCTCCCATTCTCTCCTTGTTTGCCAGATGCTCCAGCCCCTCACGTATTGTTGACTCCCGTTCCATTTGGACTCTTTTCCTGCAGCTCTGCTCTTCTGCCAGTCACTCCCCTACATGTGGGGCCGTTCCTCTCCGAGCTTGCTGATCTTCACGAGGTTCCTTGTGCCTGTTTCTCCAGCCTGCCAGGGTCCCTCTGCCTGGCAGCACAACCCTCTGGGGTATCAGTCACCCCACCCTGCCTGCTTTCATCTCTCCACAGCATCAATTGGCCAAGTCCCTGTACTGAGAATTGAAGGGGAGATGAATCTGTGCCACAGGGGCTGAGGGAGTGTGGCTGTACGATCCTGTGCTGATTCCTGAAGGGAGCTGCAGACAGCAGACCTGCCTGAGACTCTTATGGCTAATGGCTTCTCTATACGGATGTTAGATGACAATAGAAAAATCTTGGCTGAGAAATGCCTGGTTGCTGTGCTTGAGGATGAATAAGGGAGGAGGTCTGTTGGCAGGCTTGTTGTGAGCAAGAGGGAAGGATGGGAATTAGGTTTAAACTAACAATGCCAATCCTTCTGATTCCAGGTTTGCTGGTAGAGAATATCTCCTTTGCCCTCTTTCCTGAGAACTTTTTCCAGGAAAGGAAGTTTGATTTTAGGGTGATCCAAGTCCTGTTTCCACTTCTTCAAAAGGTGTTTCCTTAAACCTGACTATCAGTATTCACAGCAATTCTGCAGTGGGAGCTGCATTGTGCACTTCAGTAACCGGCTGCATCCATATGATCAAGCAGAGTTCATCACAACATCAACACTTACAGCTAGATGTGAAATGGTTGTTTAAACCCTTTAAAAATTCTTTGAACCATCCACTACTCTTCAGATTTGTTTCTTTTTTGAAGTGGGAGAAGGGAAGGACAAATGGATGTTTCCTAAAACTTTAAATAGTCTTTCACATTAAAGAAGGAAAGGTGTTGGAAGAGCTTGTAGAGAAGGATGAAAAGGAATGACTTACAAAAACCATAATGTTCCTTGATGTGGACTTCTCTGTGTCGGGTTGTGCCACTGGGAAACTCCAGGCAGGTTGCTTTTGGAGAAGAGTAGGTGCAGACCTGCTTTTCCTTTCAAAACCTCACAGATATTTGGAACTGCTGCTTGCCTTTGACTGCAACCTGCTGAGATATGAGACCGCCAAACACACCCAATAGGAAAAAATAAATTCAGCTGGATTTTTTTTTTCATGAAATGGGCAATCTAATTTTGAGAAATTACTCTCCTGCAAGGAGCTGAACTGCTGCATGTTGAGTTGGTGAGTACCTCAGTATAAAAAGAGCAATGCGACTTAGAAAGTGTCTTTTTGTGACATGGAGAACCCTCAAATTCCTCTGTATTTCAGAGGGTTCAACCACTGACTCCTTGGGCAAAGATATGCAAGTGAGCAAATGGAAAGTCACAGTAGGGATCCAGCAATAGGTGAGGGGTCAAAGAGAGAAAAACCTTTTATCACGCTGTCACATTTTCTTTCTTTCCCTGAGCTGGAGCAATCAGCTGTTCTCTCTCAGCATGAAACTCTGCTCTCACAAGTTCACTCAGCAGTTGGTTGTGTCAACACAACTCTCACAAAAAGGGACTTTACATGCATGACATAAATCTAGTTCAGAGGGGAATTCCATAAACTAGTGTGCATTGATTCAAGCTGAGGGTAAACAACTCCTAGCCAAACCTGCAAATGTTCCATCTAAAGACACTTTCCTTTTTTTCTTTTTTCTTTTTTTTTTTTTCTTTTCTTTTAAAATGAGGTGTAGTATCCTCTGAAGCTGTGTAGCACAGTATTTAATTAGTGAATTTCTCTTTGGACAAATATTGTTAAATGTCACAGCATTGTACAAGTTAGTTTGAGATGTTGAAAGTTATTTTGTCCAGATAGAGCCTGCTGCCAGAACAAAAGTTTAATAAGCTTTATTGCAGCACTGCAGCCTTTTATAATGTTGACTTATGAGGGATAACACTTGAAAGAATTTTTAAGCTAATTAGAACATTTAAAAAAAGGAATCTCATTCTATATTAGAGCAGTAATGATTGTGCATGAATGAATGGCCACAGGTAAAAGTACAGTTGCCTTGCTGTGTATTGATTTATGTTCTTTTCTGAATAATTTCTTCATAAATCATAGTAATAAATGAATTGGACAGGGGAACTTGGGGAGAATCAGTGGATTTTCAGAAACCAAGTATGCCAAGTTTTTCATCAGTCAGAAAGTCTTATTCTCAAGGGCATTGTGTCCTGATTTATTGCCTATCAAAGTCTAACTTTTAAGTGTTTTAAGGACCATCATAACCATTAGGTATATTTACCTGGAAGCTTTACAAAACCTTTCAACATTTTTTCATCTATTTTACCCCTCTTCCCTTGAACTTTGTTACTTAGATGGCAGATCTGTATTTCTGCATATTTAGAACATACCACAGCTATTCCCTGTTGATACTTTCGGACGCTTTCCAACTCTTATTTTAGATAATTTTACATATCTTCTTTCATATAACCCAATTTATGTGGAGTGTTGGGGGAAGCAGCCTGAGCCCCGAGGTGTCAGGAAGGGCAGGTGTGGTGTTGAGGCTTTAGGTGCTCATGAAACCACAGCAAGAGTGTTGGGTGTCCCCAGACACAGAGGGGGAAATGAGCTCCAGTGGGAGAGGAAGGAGAGATGAATCTGCAGTGTACGTGTGCTGAGCAATTTGTAGGGGAAAATGTCGTGAGCACGGCATTTTTTAGTGCTGGGGATCCTGGTGGCTTCTTGTTCTGGTAATTCTTTGTAAGGCAGCTTGTGCAGTGTGAAGCTAGAGCTCCCACTCCAATGATAAAAATCTTATCAAGATTCCTATATTTACTGTCATGGGGTTTTTAATATGTTTTCATTGGTTTCCTGTCTGGATTTTACGTTAAGCTTTCAAGCATTGAAGCAAAGTTATTTTTGAACACTTTCTTCCTGCAAGAATTACATCAGAAAGAAAACAGACTTCTGATTTAACAGATGAAAGAGGAATAACAAAATCAATTGACTATTTCTTTGTGTCTCCGTATCACTAGTTAAGATTTTTCATGTGGATTAAATTAATGCTTTTGTCCTTTGACAGTATAATATTTCCTAATCTTCCTGCTAATTTTTTTAATGACAAATCCATGGAATTTATTTTAATATTATCCTGTGAAAATATCACAATAATTGAGTTTTATTATACGTAGCTTGAACTTCTAAAGATGTGCATAGTGTGTATGCATTTCCTTCTTGGCTAATGGAGCCAGGATGCAGCTAATGAGGGAAAGGTTTTGTTAATTGCTGTTGTGATGTTGTGGATGGGATCAGTAGGTGGTCAGAAATATTTATTGAGTCGATGCAAGCAATAAATAATTCATTGAGGCAACCTTTTATTGTTCCTTCTCCCATTTCATGTTACTGATATGCTGATGTCAGCTGGATGTCCTTAACTGAACTTGGCAACTGCTTGGTTACACACAACTCTGTTAAAACATTTTACAAATATCCTTTTAAAAGTAATATCTGCTCTTTATGCCAGCAAATTTGGCCCAAGTTTTGAGACATGTTCACAAGTCCAAAAATGTATGGCTTTTGGTGATTCTCCTCCAGACATGATTGATATGCTCTTCCCTGAGACCCTGCTGAATATTTTAGAAGAAAAATGATGAAGCAGCAAAGGCAATGTAAAGCACTATATAAGGGCGATATTCCATATTGTTAAGGAAGATTAATTAGGGAAATAATTAACGTAGCCAAGTTATTAATTACTCTTTGGCTGTCCTGCAGTACCAGAGGCTTGAGAAACCTATCTTATTGCTCCTATCTGTCCTCAGAATTAATGATCTCTTATTTAGGCTGCTAGCTCTCCATGCATAAGCTATCACAATAATAGCAGTGCTTTCTTGTAGCCTGTGGTATCAGCATCCAGAATGCATCCATCTAGAAATGAGAGAAATAATCACTACTGCTTGCAAGTCTTCAGCCCTGAACAATACCCAGGCTGCTGAAACCCCAGAGCATGTTCAATAGTGGAATGTCAGGAACTGCTGAAGCAAAGCACAAAATTATTCAGGTTCTTTTTCATTTGTCAGTAAATTGGATTAAGGGATTCTAGCGGGGTGTGCTTGTGTGTAGCAGTATATCTAAAACAAACGCCCCAGTCACAGTCAGCCACCTTCCACTGTCTTCCTGGGAGTAAATTGTATTCGTGTGACTGCTCAAGGACCTCTGGCAGGAAATATTCCAGCAGGGAGGTGGCTATGTGCTCTCCCTGTACCAGAGGTGCATTGACACCCTGCCTGTGTCACTCACAACCCAAACGTGTCTCGCATTTCACCTCAGCTCCCCAAGATGGGTTTTATTAACAGGAATAATAGGCACAATTGAACACCTAACACACTTCTGCCATTGGTGGAATGGGAGGGAGAATGGCTCTTAGGCATTAATAGACTGGCCAGTGTCCAGGGTGGGTGCTCAGCACTTTGGACAGGGGGACAGCACTTCAGGACAGGGACTTGGCTCCTCTGCCTGCTCCTTTCAGAGCTGTCCCAGGGATTGCTTTGGTCACTTTGCATTTGGTGCTTTGGGTAGTAAAATATTTTTGTGAAGAATATGAAACCTGGATCATTATAGCTTTTGTAATCTGGGAAACAGAGCGAAGTTAATGGTGATGCTGAAATTACTTTGTCAAGAGGGTATGACATCAGGGTGAAGTTGTGACCCAGCTGAAATAAAAGGGAATTTTACCATTAAAAACAAGGGGGTCAGGGCTTGCCCTGGAGGGTTTCAGTTGCAGAGTCTGTGAAACCAAGCATCTCTGGAGTGTGAGATACTCAACTACACCAGAAATTAAGCAACATAATCATGGAAGGGTTAGTGTTGAAGTGACCTTAAGGATCATCCAGTTCCAAATTATCAAATGCAGGCATGATTAAATTATTGCATTTCTTTATTTCTTTCTGCATAGCAGCAAGTCCCACATTTGTGTGCTTTTTGCATTAAATCAGAACAAGGAACGGGGCACATTTTCTTCAGGAAAGGATTCTCAAGGGGTTAAATTGATGTGGCATGAGCTGCATGCTGTGCAGTAGGAGGTACTGGAAAGACTTTTATCTTTATAGCTCATTTGAAGAATTAATCTCAACTTTTAATATCCTGAAAGCAACGCAATCTTACTATTGATCTTACTCATGAGAGAAGGATAACAGAGATGCAGTACACAAGAAAAGTCCCTGATACTTCTAGTAATGTCTATCACTGTTGTGAAATAGCACAATAATAATTTTTTTTTCCTGTGTACCTCTTTGTGTGAACATTTAAGCCCAAACAGATGGATTTGCATATATAACTCCATTTTTTCTGTGTTGTTACGCTTCTGGGAAGCACGTTGCAGAGCTGGGACTTTTCAGAATATAAATTTATCAAAACAAGTATGATTAATTAATCAGTCGATCTACTTAAGAAAACAGGAAAGCTGCAAGCCCATCACTTTGTCAGTTCTCTGTTAGGGGTGTATCTGGGAAACAGCATTTTCACAAAGTCCCAAACTCGGTTTTGAATTATTCTGCTTGCTCACTTTTTAATGGAAAGGTAACTTCCCAGAATCTAGATCCTTTTAAAATGGAAAATGTGCAATATTATCTGAGGGAAGTATGAAGATGATTTACTATGCATGATTTTTTCAGTTTGTACACATTGGGCATGGTTATATTTTTGCTCAGGACGTATATATATATTTTCTGCTGAACTTTTCTCGATTGCTTTTTTTATCGGGTTTACAAATCAAATCAAACAGGTATATTGCAGAGCTCTGATATTATTTTCTGCGCTTATAGCACAATGTATTGAATTATGCTTGCTCATGTACTGCTGCTGCTATTCTCTCCAGATTGAGAGAGAATGACTGTGGGGGCCGTAAATTCACTTGGCTTCCAGCACCACCAGTTAAATCAAGAGCCCTGTTCAGGCTGGAGAAGAGACAGAGCAAGTGTTCATTACACAAATAAATTTGGTCAAAAGTACAGCACAGTGGGTACCCAACCATTGCTCACATAATATTGTCAACTTAATCAAATAATGCCTAGAAGACATTCACAAGCTCTTTCTCTCTGAGAAATAACTTGATTGGTGCAGCAGGAAAAAACAGGTGCTGTTTTGAGCATTTATTAAAAAATGCAATGGGTGCTTTCTTTTTTTGCTAAATTTAAAATTCTGAAGAGCTTTACCCTATGCTGGCATGTACCCGTGAGATACTCAGCACCTCATTTACTATTGAGCATATTTTTAAAAAGTAATCGGTTCCTTTTTTTTTTCCCACTTTTTTTTTCTTCACTGTAAAAAATTTAGAGGTTTTTCCTGCTAGCATTAGGCTGCTCTTCCTCTAGACTTGGCGTAGATTTAAAAGATACGCAGATTTGTGTTTGTTTGCAGATTATAGCAGAATGATCGAGACTTGGTAAGCTTTCTTGTGTTCCAATACAACTTATTTTCACTTTGTCCAGAACGAGATAAAAGGTTTAGTTCCGTTTCAGGCGTTCCTATGGTCTGTGTTCCATTCAGTCTGTGAAAGCTGAGATTGGGAACAGTGCTCTTGTAGTGGTGTGCAAACAGCTCCTCTGTGACTGCGTCTCATTGTGATGGAAACAGGATTTGAGGGTGAAAGGCTTTGTGCACACCATCATTGGTTTGTGGGAAATGAGAGATATTAGTCAGTGAGAAGGAATGGAGGGAAGTGAAACACTCACAATTCCGGTGTGAGAACCATTCCAAGGCTGGCTGTCTGCAGTGATGGATGGATGGGGACACAGAACATTTCCATTTGCCAGGAAGGAGAACGGAATGGGCTTTTTCTACCCAAGCAATGTGCACAGGGCCCTCTCTGATTTCAGGTTCACTGACCATCGTTTTATTGTGTGCTGCCTTTGCCACAGGTGCTGATGGTGGGAGATGAGGCTCCTGTGTCCAGTCAGGGAAATGGGGTTGCATTAGAGGCTGCATGAGGGTTTTGGAATGTATTTTTGAGTGAAAATTGCTGCAAATTTGGATTAAAATGTCCTTAAAGGAGATGTGTGTGTGTGTGAGTTAATATTATTTTCCAAATAAAAAAATTTCAAATTTATTTTATCCTAGCAAAATTTATTTTAGTGGTTTTCTTCACTTGTATGATTTTTGTTTCTTAAATTCTCAATGGAAACCAGAAAAATTACCTCAACAATTTTACTTCAGTGTGAAGTCTTTAAGAACTGGAGTGAAGTCTTTTAAGTAATAGAAGCTTTCTGTTTCTAGAACTGAGTTAAGGAAGCAAAAAGAAAAATATTTTGCTAAGGGTAAAGAATTTCTTTAGAAAACAATAGATATTACCTCTCCTGATGAGGAATTTGGTTTAAAAGGATACGAAATGTTTACACTGAAATTATCTTATATGAAAAAAAGAAATCCTTTTCTGAAATGCCTTCTTTGATATGGGTTTGCTTACCTGTAAGAATGTTTCAGTTTTATTTTATTTTAACACTTAAGCCTTCAGTAGCTCACTGAAGTAAAGGGAGCTCACCTCACTTTGTTTTGCTGTGAGTGAGAATTTCATCTTCTATTTCTGCATTCTGGACTTACAACTTTCATTATAAGTTTTAAGACCATCATATATTAAGAACCCTTAATATTTTATAATTGCAACTATGTGGTGGAATAGGGGCCAGAAAGCAGCCTGATTGCATGCTAGACTGCAGGGATGGAGGAAGTATAATGCCACATCCTAACAGCAATTAATTTTTAAAGGACTATCAAGCACCACTCTCCAGGTCCTCTAGCAGTGGAGATATTCTCCTGGAATGTATTATGTATGTGTGAGGGAAATTACATTCTGGTTCTGCGAGTCCACAGAGCTCTGAAAGTTGCCTGGCTGGGACTTTTCAAAATCTAGCCTGTCCTCTGCCCCCTGTGTGTTTTACCTCCTTGGTGTCACTTGAGAACTTTTGCATAATCTTCACATTTTGATTTCAGTTCATGGTTATCCTTGTCCAGATCTCCCAAGCACACCCGTGGATTTCTGGATGATAATGTGCTTTGTAAAGAGCCTGTGACATTGCCAAGCCTTTTAATATGTTCTAAATGGTTTAGCCCTGTTGATTCTGCCCCAGGGATCTTGTGGGTCGTGGACAGTTATGAATTGTTGATGACAGCGACTTGCTAAAGTTTCTGGTTTTCAGCCCTTGCTGCCCAGACTCTGAGACAATCTGTGCAGAGAGTGTGAAGTCGAGGCTTCTCAGAATAAAAATGATTTTAAAAAGTGGTAAAACCAACCAAAGAGCTGGAAAATAACAGTACCTGGATTTATCCTCTTCACCCATCATTTGTAGCTCCATTTTAATGCCGCCTTCAGAAACATGACCTGGTTTGGGTGGATTTTGTTGGTATGGATTTTGTTGACCATAATCTGTTAGCTGCTTAGCAGGGCGGTTCCTCCCAGTGTTTTGGGATGTCCGTGGTGCACAGCTCAGCCCTTCCACTCCTCATTTCTATGAATAAAATGAACAGAGATTACTCTCTTTGATTTGCATTAATACAGGATGCTGGTTATTCCTGGAGCACCCTCTGTTCCTGAGGCTTAACAGCACCTTCAGAATTCTTTAGTTCTCTTCAGATTAATCTTGATTAATCTAGATTGACTTCAAGTTCTTCTGGACTGTTGTATTTCAAGAGTTTCCAGTCTGTCATCCCTAACCTGCTGTCACATGCAAAATTTCTTTTGTATTTCTCTCCTTTTCTGCCTGAAGATAGAAAACAATCCCTGTGGTGTCTCTGGGTGAAAGAGTTACCTCAAAATCTGAATTTTGAATTTCTGAGTTGATTTTAGATAACAATAGATTGGCATGGAACATTTTTGTCTCTTGACATCTATATACCATATCTTCTATTTAAATCACTAAATATTCATAAAGATTAATTATTTACTTTGTGGGCCTGTGAGTTCAGGGAGTAGCAGATGAAGAGATGTGGTGGCACTGACTCAGTTTTAGGTTTACACTTGATCTGATCCCATTATTTGTTTGGATCACTTGTAAATCTTCCTTCAGTGCACACAAAAGTTTCTATTTGTGTGAGTCTTATCGTATCCTGTGAAATATCAGCGATGCTACTAATGCTGCTGCAGAAATGAGGACCTTTATTTATGAAGTTTTCTTAGCACAGAAGTATAGGCAATATAGATGTTAGTACTTTTAATTTGAGAACATTTGTATTCCCGAGGGAGAATATTGTTGAATTTCACTTGCTAGAATTCTATTTATATGTAGTTATTGCTGATGTAAATGATGTATTCTGTTTGAGTTCTTTTGCCTCCTCTTCAACAGGCTTGTTGGTACTAAAACTATGTGGTAAGGTTTATTTTATTTAACCATTTTTATGTTGCTTTGACTGTTGTCTCCTAAAAGAAATTTCATACTAACAGGGAATGGGAAGTTTCTTCTTTTTGTTCTTTAAATGAAAAAAGTCAGAAAGACAAACTGAATGTAGCATTAGTACACAAGAGAAAGAGGAATATTAGAGAAACAATGTGGTCAGATGTAAGAGGAAAGAGAGCAGAGAGAGTGATGCTGTCAGTTCATCCTTGTAGTTTCTCATTCAAATATTTTCTTTCCCCTTCTATTCTTCCAAACCCCTCTGCCCCTGCAAGCGAGTATGACTGTACTGTTTTAGCATACCCATGCAGAACCTTCTCTAATGACTGTGTGCTGTACAAGCAGTAATTAATTAGACACTGTAGGATATATTAAAGTACAGAAAAGAGTAATTTCTATAACCTACTGATTGACCAGCATTGGTTAATTTTACTTTTTGGATGAGGGGCATTTTTTGTTTTTTCCGTATCTCACTGCAGATTTATAATTTGTTTGTTGAGTCATAGCACATGGCAATGTCCTTCAATTTTAAACCAGAATTTTAACACCATGGAACGCTGTCCCTGTAAGAGGTACCAGGACATAACCTCATTTTGGTGAGCAAAGAAATCTGTAAAACTTTGTTTCTGGGTCTCACAGTTCTGTCAGGCAACCTTCACTACTGATTAAACTTCTGTTCCCTCTCCCAACTCAAGGCCTTTTCCATAATGGCCACCATTTATCTGGGCAGAATGACCCTCCAGTGCCCATCAGCGCTGCTGATGGAGCAGCAAGGAGGATGAGATGTGTTACCTGCCTGCTGGGGAGAGTCCCTGTGGCTCTCAATGGAAGCACTAATCTGATTTGAAAGTGCCTGGCTTGCTCTGTGAGCAGGCAGCATTTGGATTGCAGTCAGTTCCTTACCTTGGCAAACGCAGAAGAGGTTAAAGGAGTTCCTACAATCTTATAGGGAGATATATTCATTCATTATTTAAGAATAGCTAAGCAAATCTACAAATGATAAGCTCCTTATTCTCCAGTTTATTCCAAATACGGAAAATGTATGCTGTTGAGACAGAAATGGATTTCATTTCCGTGTATTTAAACTTCTGGTATTCCTCACTGCTTTGGAGCAGATTTAGCTGCTTTTTAGTTTGGTTTGTTTTGTGGTTTTGGTGGGTTTTTTAAAGAATTTAAGCCCACCCCCTTCCTTATATTAAAAATGCCAGAAATACTTACAGTGTGCTTTATTTTTCTTTACCCTTTTAGCAGACAGATGATGCAGCACAGACCGATGGCCAGCAACAGACACAATCTTCTGAAAACACAGAAAACAAATCACAGCCAAAACGGCTCCACGTCTCAAATATACCATTCAGATTCCGGGATCCAGATCTTAGACAAATGTTTGGTGTAAGTGCTCGTAATTTATTTCTGCTTTTTTATACATTTGCAATAGGTATTTTGTGTCACAAGCAGCCGTGTCAGAGGGCTGTATCTCTGATTGAGGCTGTTTAACCATTTTTCAGGAAAGATTTCCCTTTAATCTGTGTACAATCAAACATCTGATTTGGCAGTCACAAGCAGGAAAAGAAATGACACCACTGATTCTGCTGGATGTGATGCACTTGGGTGCTTTGTACTACATTCACAAGAAGCTATCTGTGGTGGTTTAAATGCATGCATATTGCTGCTGCACACATCTAGGTTTCTCTGCCGGCGTTTGTTGATTTTGGAGAGTGTGATATTGAACAGTCGATGCCTGACCTCCTGAGTAAGGGACCCAAAAGGACGGCACAGGCTGAATTTCAGCACAAAGTTTAGACACAGAAATCCTCACCCATCTCTACAGGTTTTGTAGGTCTGTAGGCTTTGAAGGTTTTTTGTTAGTATTTTTCTGTAAACTTCCCAGCTTGTGCTTTCCCCTAGGCCACAGATGCCTTCAAGCACATCCCCTGTTTTTCACACAGGCCCTGGAGATGCCATCAGCAATAGGATTATAAACAAGAGACCTTACACTGAGCTTCTATTCACTGATCCAAGAACTCTAAGGTTTGAAATGCCACAAAACCTAGAAAATAGTATCTGATCTTCTATTAGAACTCAAGTCAGGACTCTGAAGTATTTATGTTACTCTCACTGTCTTTATTCTGCCTCACTCAACCCCAATTTTCTCCTGTATTACAGTTGGTTATTCAGTGCAGCACCAAGTGCCTCATGGCTCTGTACGTCCTTCCATCTTTCATGTTCAGCTCAGATTTTTAAGTTCTAATAATGGTGTTTTTATGTGAGCCAAAAGATGGTGTTTCTCAGTATTTTTTCCTCTGAAGGAAACAGTCACTGCAAAAAGAATCCTGGTGTGGTACTGGGAAATAAGTGACTGTTCTGCTGGATCTGATTTGGTACATATTACCTCCCCTGAACACAGCTTCCAGCTCATCAGCAGAGTAGCAGAAGGCATAATCATTAACCCTCCAGAGAAAATTATGCCGATTTGTTTAAACTAAAAAAAAAAAACAAACAAAAACAAAAAAAAAAACCCCAAAAAAACCCCAAAAAAACCCCTTAAAATAGGTTTTATTTGAAAAAAAAAAAACAACGTTAAATTAAAGAATTTTTGTAGGTATTGTAGTAATTTATAAATGAATGAACACAGTTCCTTTTAATGTTTCTTAGTCAGGTCTCAAAAGACTGACACTGGAGAACGGCTGGAGTTTACAGCTGACTTCCAGAATGTCTTGGTAACAGAAAACTTTTAGCTTCTGAAATGATAGAAAAATGAAATTTCTCCACGTGAGTTGAGGTATGGCAGATCTGCATCATGTCCACATCATACACACAGTGGATGACCTTTTTACATGCACACAAATATAACAGAGGAGAATTGTTTGAACATCAAGTCCAAGTCTACATTGAGGCTGAAGTTGCAGTTAAAACATTAATTAAATGGTGAACGCAAGAACATGAAATAAGCCAGAGTATACCAAGTGATGGTTGATTTTTCATGGTCAAGTTGAACCTGTTTAATAAGCTAGAGAAGGAATACCATCCTTTCTGGCCTGTAATTGTTTATTGTCTCTTAAAAGAGTGGAGTACAGGCTCATTTCTGCAGTTCTTGGGACTCTTGTTGGATTATTCTCCATTTGGCTGCCTTTAATTTCTGCCTTTTTGTTTAAGATATTGGGTCACTTACCAACACTGCATGTTAATGACATATGAAATAACAGAAATGACCCCCTGATGCATTACACTCTCACCTCACCAAATGTGTCCCAGCAGAAAGTGTTGTAACATTTATTCCCTTCCTACGCCAGGTCCAACAGGACAGGCGGCTGGGTTCAGCTTTTGTGTCTGCAAACACTGTCTAGGGAATTGGGTGCTGTTGAAGGTCAATAGGAATAGCAGACACTTCTAATATTATAATAAATATACGATTTTCAGCAGAGAAAAAATCCCCCCGACGTAAGTATCCATTCTGGTTTTCCAAATGATTCTCCAGTATGACCAAGCTTCTTAGGGAATAATGGTTACCCATTTCAGCAAGGGTGGAAAGGAATCCTCAGTCCTTGAAGCCAGCAACAAAACTCCCACCTGGTTTAATCTTTTTCCTGTAATGCAGAAGTAACCAAACTCCTTCACCTGAAAATGCAGAAATTTGGGACTTTTACTTCACTGTGCTCACAGTTTAATGATCTTTTCTCTCTGTCAGGGGCTTCACTGAGCTTCAAGTTCCTCTGTGGTTATATTGTAATGAGCATAATGATGCACAAAATTTAGAAATAATATTGATCTGACTCCTTTTAGGGTTGTCTTTTTTTTTAGGGTTGTCTTTTTTTGTGTGTGTTTAACAATATTTGGTTTTATATTCTTTAACATTTTTAAAAGCATTTCACCGTTTCCTGAAGGAAACGTTTGTACAGTGTATGATAGAAGGGTTGAAGTTATCTTATTTTCATGCAACTTTTTCTGTTTCTTTGCAGCAATTTGGTAAAATCTTAGATGTTGAAATTATTTTTAATGAGCGAGGCTCAAAGGTAAGCAGTTTAATTCACCTGTGGAATTTTTTTGTTTTGTTAAAAATATCTGAGTAAAAGGAAACAACTGCACTGCTGTGACAAAATAATGTCTGAAATTTTATGTTAGTGAAAACATCTTCTGAGCTGTCAGTCAGCTTTCTAAGCAGTATGAAAATCATTGGACTCATATCTTTTAAAGGGGGTAATTTAAACTACTCCAAACTGTCATTTGTTATATGGGAATGTTGATTTTTGCTGTCCTTATTCTTCAGGGGTAATTATTTCATTTATTTTATGAGTCCATAGTTAAACATATTTGTAGGCAGGTTTGTATTAGTAGAGATTTTTTTTTCTTTACTGAAATGAAAGATGATAACTATACCTAATAACTATCCTCTTAAGTAATTAGCTGAGAAAATATGTGATTGTTCCAGATTAAGTGCAGATGTTTTCCTATTTAGTTAAAGCCTTAGTACACCAACCCTTTGAAAACAGTCTATTTTAGCATTTATTTTATTAAAAGAGTTCTTATTGTATTGCAAGCATTTAATACTATTTTACCAAAATTACTTTGCCTTAAATGCATACTTCAATTTATTCAGTATTTAAGAAATAAAGCAAGATAGGATGGCCAGGGCTGCATCAGCTGGTGCAGAACTGTAGCCCAGTGTGTTCACCTGGTATCACCTGCAGTATAGGGGCTTATGTCTCTCATATGCATCTTTTTTCCTTTTCTCGCCATGTCAGACACACTAAAAAGTTTATTCACTAATGTTTCAATCTTCCTGTAACTCATGTATCATTTATTATTAGTGATGGAATGTTATCCCTGTTCTCGACATACTGTAACCTGTCATAGATTTTTGATGTACATGATTCTTAAAATATCTTAAATCAGATATATTTTAATTCTGTTAATATTTATGTTTTGAAATCAAAGCCTTTTTTTTTTGTTTGTTTTGGGTTGTTTTTTGTTTTTGTTTTGTTTTGTTTAACCTAAATGGAACAGCTGAAATCTCCTGGTTTATTATTCACACATTAATTAGATCCCTTGCCTGCCAGCCCAAACTCAGTGGGAACATTCATCGCTTTTTCAGTAAACAACTAAAATGGATGGAATTTGGTGGCTTAGAATCTCCTGCTCTGGCCAGAATTTATTATTGTTAAATTATTGTTGTTCAGAAATGTTTACCAAATACATGGATTCTCCAGACCTGCTGCTGCTGCATAATCCCATCCATTTCCAGAGCCATCCCCCACTGGGCACCTTGGCTGGTCGTGGTGCCAGGGTGGAGCTGAGCACATTGGGAGGAGTTTAAACTTTTATTTAGCCTCTAAATTTTACCCAGTTGGGCATTTTCGCCACCACACCTGCCCTGGGCTGCATAAGTGTAAGGTTTTGTTAAAGGTTTGGGGGATGGCAGATGGAGGTGTGTCCAAATTGAGCTTTTTTTTGATGTTGGCTTTTCAGCGTGGAAACATCCCAGTGCCTTGTGCTAAAGGCAAGGTTCTAGAAAGGATTTCAGAAGGAAAAGGTTTTCCTGGCTGGGTTTGTAGCATCCCTACCTCAGTTACACACTTGTTCAGGTCAGAGTGTTGTTAATAAATGCTCCTGCACCGTCGGGGCTGCAGTCCAGCTGTCTCCAGGGGAGCTGCTCACAGCTCAGGGCTGCTGCTTCTCACCTAGCACGGAGTTATTTCAGCTACAGCTACAGAATATTTTGGTTTGCAGAAGTACCTTTAGATTCTCTCAATTAAATGGGAAGTTAAGGAAAAAGAAATATTAGCAATGAGAGGGACATCTTTTTTCTGTTCTTTCTTTTTCTTTTTTCCTTTTTTCTTTTTTTTTTTTTTAATCTGATCATTTCGTGTCCATTCTGTAGGAATTAAGATGCACCAGATTAAAGTCCCATTCCTGGCAGTGCTTATCTATGTTTTCATAAAATCCCACTGAAACTGAAAGGACTACTAAGTGGTTTCAGACTGAGTACAGGTAACAAAGTTTGCAGGATCAGAATTCAAATTTGTTTCCAGCTGCAGTTTGACATAAGAATTGCTAGAATATGTTTTTGTTTCTATTTCTTTTTCTTTCTTTTTATTCTAATAGTTAATGTTTTGAAAAAACAATTGTTGCAAAAACAACATAAGTTGTTCTCACGCCATAATAGTTAAGAAACGTGGATTGCATATTCTAAAAACATAACACTAGAACACTACTATAAATTATAAAATCATTTTGCAGAAGGAAGCCCTTCCATAAAAGAAAACCCTAAATCAATGAAAGTTTCATACAACAAATTTCTGCTTGTTTGAATGTGTAATAATAATGAAGAAAGCTTTGCTAAAATGTACAGCCATGACTGACTGTCAGCCATAGAGCTGATGACTTTTGAATTTTTGACCATTTTCTGTCAGTTATGAATCAATGCTCTAAACAGCTCTATATATACATCCAGAAATCTGTTTCTGTGTATATGTATTAATGTGTATCTGGTGTATATTACATTACCACCTATTTCTTGAAATAAGGAGAACTCCAAAGTGCCTCCCAAATTAAATCAGAAGCTTCTCACACACTAACTTGGCTATTATTAAATCACTTGACAGATTTTAAAAATAAAGTGCATATATTTGCATTAACAGTTAATAGAAGGCAGCTGTTAACTCAGCTGCAGATTAAATCAATGTTAAAGTGTTTGTGTAGGTATTTGAATGTGTGATGGGCGAATCTGTGTTTTGTTCTTGAGTTTCTCTGTCAGCCAGGTAAAGTTAAAGATTTGCATAAATAGTAAGAGCTTAAGTTAAGCACTGTTGATTATGAGAATAAATACAACATAAGAAATGAAAAAATTACAATATTATTTTCAGAATCTTTGAAGTTCCTGTCTTATCTTGGCTTGTGGCTCCACTGTGTATGTTTTTCTAATTGTTTAGTATAATTGGGTTTTTATCGTTCTCTTTAGCTGTTTGAACAAAAATTAACCGGTAGCCCTGTGAGCTAGAGTGACAGAAAATTTTGACTAAACTCCCACCAAATGTCTGCAATTCCAAGAAGGGACAACTACTCAGGCGAGAGAATAGGAAAAAACAAACAGAACTGGGGGAATTTCTGCTACTGAATGGAGTCACTCTGCTTAGATCCATGGATCACATGGTGATGTTTTCTCCTGTAAAATTTTCTTAATGACATCCTGAATTAGGAGTTTTTTTCATAGAGCTTTAACAAGATGGGAAGAAGCAGTTGTAGGAGAAATAAAAGTTTGAAGTTGAGGATGGGTTTCGGTATAAGGAAAGCCTGTACAGGGATCTAAACCGTGGAGATTAGTTCTGAGGAGGGGCATTTACTTTCTCTCACCACTGCTGCTGTTTTGGGAAAAAGAGAGTTACATCCTCGGTGCCTTGTGGCAAGCGAGGTCGTGGCCTTGTGCTGAAATTCTGGAGAGTGGTGTGGAGAAAATGTGTGGAATCAGGTGTTGTGAGGATGGCTTCAGCTGGAGCTGCAGCTGCTGACAGAGCACTTCGGAGCTCAGGCTTCAGGCTGGATTTATTCGGGGAAGAAAAGGAGTAGCTGTGCTTAAGGTGCTGTGGAGAGCACGAAACAGAGACCACTGCTGTACTGAAGTGTCACTTTTTGCATTACAAATGGGAGCAAATAGCTGAGTTCTTTGCGTAGATGATATAACCCAAATAACCCAGGGGATTATCCTGAGACTTACTTCACTTTTTTGGCTGATAGTTGATTAGTTAGTTCTGTAGTCCATACCCATTCTTCTCCTCGCTGCTTGGTGTCAGTTTTGCCTTAGTTTGATATTTGGTCTCCCCTTTCTGTAAATGAATGTAGAAATGTCTTCCCTTTCTTTTTATTTTTATTATTATTATTATTATTTCCCCCCCTGCCCCCCTTATTTTTTTTGCAAACCAGTCACTTTGTGTAATAGGTAGCACTGCAGAGAGGAAGTGAGTGAACACTGACAAAACTCAGCAAAGGGAGGTGAGGAGCTGTGGTGAGTGGCTGATTGCTCCGGAGCAGAACAGAGTTCAGGCTAAAATAGAAATAAATTTTAAAAACCCAGTTTAATAGCACTGAAATTATGTGAGCTCTGCAAAGCACCACGTGCAACTTGCAAAAGGTTCTCGGTGCGAAAGCTCGGGGATGTAGAGGAGAGGTTATTTGGATAACTTTGGGAGGCATGTAAAGGCATTGTAGTGCTAATGCAAGAATTTCTTCAAAGGGTTGGTGTATGTTGCTAAAATGTTCCTCACTGTCAGATTTTTCCAAGATATTTCCCGTTTTAAACAGTGTTTAATTTAACTTTGGGCATAAGAGGCATTTTGGTAGGATTTGAAATGTTTGTGTTAGCCTAGTATTATAAAGGAGGGCATTTGTCATCAGCAGAATTTCAGATTTGTCCCATTAACGTGGGATTCTGGAGTTTTACCAGTTGCATGTTCTATATGTGGAAAATAATATGCAGAACAAGTAAATGAAGCAGTTAAACTTATTCAAAACGTTTGCATTTTTCTTCTTTTATCAGAGTTTCTTTTTCTATTCACATCATGTGATTTTCTTTGATCTGTTAATACAAGAAGTTTATACTTTGTTCTGAAAGTACTTTTGTTTTGTTGGTGGTTTTCTTTTTTTTTTTCCTTTTTTCCTTTTATAAAAAAATAAGTAAAGGCTGTATAGTTTGACAAAAGTTTAAGTTACCCTAGTGTTGCATGGGAACAGTGTTTCTTATGATCACAACAGCATGACTAAGTAGGCAATGTTTAGAGTATATTGACATTCAGTGTTGAATTTTGTGCACATGTTTTTTATTTTGTTGAGATATCTGCATGTCATTAAAATGTGGTTCATTTTCTTTTCTCATTAGTTCATTTTTTTCTATGTGAAGACACTGTAATTTATTTTAATTTCATTTTCTTATTGTTAGATTTATTTTCCTCTGTAGTGACATGTAGAGAAGGTATTTTTGGTATCATTCTTTGACTTTCTCAGAGGGTATTATCTAACTGATGACAGGGAAAAAAAAAATTTGTTCACATTTGTTGCTTATTTATTGCACATTTCAATACAAATATAATTTTTCTAATTTGCATGTTACAGAAATGAAGCGAGAACAAGAAAATATTAAATTAAAGAGAGAGAACATAAGCAAACAAGTGGTCATTGACTGAAATAATAATGTGCATGTTGTTTTCCCCCCTTCTCCCTCCTGCATGCAGGGATTTGGTTTCGTAACTTTCGAAAATAGTGCTGATGCGGACAGGGCGAGGGAGAAATTACACGGCACCGTGGTAGAGGGCCGTAAAATCGAGGTGCATGTTCAAAATATTTTCCTTTTCATCTTTTTTATAAATGTCTGCTTCACTCTCATTTGTTGTTTCAGATGCATCATTGGTGTCTTCTGTGTGCTCCCCTTTCCCCTTCCCATTGTTTATATATATATTTATATATAAAGAGAGAGAATCTGGCCTTACTTGGGTTTTTTATTATTATTTCTTTTGTAGTTATTACTATTATTATTATTATCATTATTGCTGAAAGGTGGATGACAGATTTGAAAAAAAAAAAAAAAAAAGAAAGCTTTAATATTTTGAAGTTATTATTTTGGATGTTTTGTAAATCAATGGGTGCAGTAGATTCCAAAAACCAGCCAACAAAAAGAATAAATTAGAAAAATTGAGAACAACAAAAAAAAAGTGTGACAGACAAAACAAAAACAAACAAAAGGTTATTTTTTCTTTTTTTGTTTTCTTTTTCTTTTCCTTTTTTTTTTTGTTTTTTTTTTTCTTTTTTTTTTTTTTTCTGCAGGGTTGATGTGGGATCCACAGTGGCTTTCAAAAAAATTCAAATTGGGAAAGAAGCATCCAAAGATGCCCAAGAAACAAAGCCAGACTAGAGACCGAGCAATTTTCACATTTAATTTTAAGGAAGCCATGGTGCTCTTTTGGCTGGGTGGCCTGAGCCATCCCCATCTCCAAAAAAACCTCAAATACCTTAAAAAACCCAAAAAAACCCCGCCACTGGATCCCCTCCAACACTGCCTCAGTCGTATCTGTTAGATTAAAAAAAAAAAAAAAAAAAAAAAAAAAAAAAAAAAAAAAAAAAAAGAGTTACCAATTGAAAATGCTGTCGTCTTTTGAGTAAGATGTTGCATATTTTGCCTTTTCATTTTCCCCCTTCGACGGTAGCGCTTAGGGCCCTCACCAAACTCTCAGTAACCATGGTAACTGTATACATACCCATGCTGGCGATGGTGCTGAATGGTAAGTGGAGAAGTCCATCTGCCGTTTCACGTATTTAGCGCTGATATACCACGTGGATTTTTTTGACTTGTTGTATTAAGTTTTCTTGATGCTACATTTTTTTCTATATATTGGTACGCCTGTAATTGAGTGTACGTTTTAAGCAAGCCTGGGAGGCACTGATTGGATTGAGGATATGACTTCGTGCACATCTTACTCAGATTGTTAACTCCATATTGTGTTAAATAATGCACCCTCTTTTTATCCTTTTGTTAGCTGTGATTTTAAAGCTTGAATGATTTTGTTAATTCTTGCAATGAAAAAGGCTCTTGTTCCAAGTGTTGAATGCTAGATGTTGCTTTTCCAATGGTACTTCTCTTCTAAAGGGTTATGTTGCACACTGCTAAAATTCGTTTGTCCCTTTTTTGACATTTTCTTTGTTTCCTTGTACCTTGTCTCTTTCCTTTCTACTCCACTGCATGTTCCTTCATATAATCTTTTTTTTTTTCTGTTTTGAGTATTTATTGTATCAGTGTTATCATGGAATACAAGCATGCTCTTAAGTCTTAAATTATGCAGTACCTTTTAATTTGCTTTTAATGTCTTTTTATTAAAGTTTAAATGATATGATGTTGCTTTATTGAAATGATTTGTAAGTTAAAATGGTTATGAAAGTAAATGTAATTATAAATAGTATGATTTTGTTATGCACCTGTTGCCTTCTATAAATTAAATTGCATTTTATTTTCACATGACTAATAGCAGTAATAATGCATGCGTTTAATAGTGACACGGGCCCTCCCTGTAACCCTTTCTAATGCCCTGTTCTATGTGCTTAGGTAAATAATGCCACAGCACGTGTAATGACAAATAAAAAGACCGTCAACCCTTACACGAACGGTAAGTGCATGAGCCCCCCTGCTCTGGGTGACTGCCCCCGCATGCCAGCCCTGCTCCTGGGGCGTCCCACTCTGCACCTTCCTGGGGCGTCCCACTCTGCACCTTCCTGGGGAGTCCCACTCTGCACCTTCCTGGGGTGTCCCACTCTGCACATTCCTGGGGCGTCCCACTCTGCACCTTCCTGGGGCGTCCCACTCTGCACCTTCCTGGGGCGTCCCACTCTGCACCTTCCTGGGGTGTCCCACTCTGCACCTTCCTGGGGCTCACAGTCCCAAGGCACAATGGGGTTGGGCATGAATTCCGCCTCTGCAGAGCTTGGCAGAGCACAAATCCTGCTGATGGAATCCCAGTGTTTGACCCTGGTGGATTTGGTGGCGGATTGAGGAGTGATGTTCTCTACTGGCTCTGTGCAGTGTTAATGTACTGATGAGTGAACTGATGGGAGGGTTCAGCTTGGTTTGGGGGATGGAGGGAGGGAGGCCAGCAAGAACGTCTTGCCTGTAAAACCTTTTAGTACCAGGACGCACATCTGGTCAAAGATCATTTTCCATGTCTTCCTTCCACAATTTGTTAGAAGAAAGGCAGACTGGTATTGGGTGCTGCTTCCAGCTTTTTTCTTTTCCCATGGAGAAATCAGAATTCCAAGCTATCTGAAAATTAAATTAATTCTAATACTGACCTAAGTCGGTCGGTTAATGAGCTAACAATAATGTTGTACATTAATGATAGAAAAAGAATCCATAGTTATTTGAGGGGTTTGGAAACAATACATTTTTGAAATGTTTCTTTTGGGAGTGTTTGATCACGTGCTTGAGTGTGCCTTTACTCGTCCAGAAAATTCCAATTCAAACAAGTTCCTAAGTCAGCCAAAGAGTCAAGAATAGCACGTGAACTGAAGTTCTTGCAATTATACTTTCAGTTTTGCTAGACTGTGTAGTTAGTGGTATTTGCTTTTCAATTTCATTGTTTTTCCCATCCAGTAGAAGGCAGATGAAATGTGCACATAAAGGTTTCCTGAGGTAGATTAGACTCTTTTCCATTTTGAAATATAATGGATCATATTTTCTGTGTTTGAGGTCTCATTAGTGAGGGTTTACTAAAATCCAGGGCACACAGTGGCTTTTTTTTTCCCCTTAATGAAAGGCTTATCATTTTCTCATAACACAGTAAAATAAAACACAGGGGTGGTTTTCATGTGACGTGTTAATTGAGCTGGTTAAAATGATCTGGAGAAGAAAGGGCTGAAATTCCTCATGCTTTCTTAGAAACTGCTTTCTTCCTCCTTTTGTATGTATATGTGAAGCTTGGCAAATTTTGCAGATGGGAAAATCTTGGTTTTTACTGGTTTTAAAGCATCCCAGTGAATCTAGAGAGAGACATGAGGTTGACTAGATCACACAAATAGGTTTTGTTGCAATACAGAGCTAAATTACCCATGTGCATATGAGACTATGAACTCTGCCTGCTATATTGTAATGATAAAAGTAGTTTTTCTATAAATGATGATGCATATTTTGTATTCATATTATCCTAAGGCTATGAAACTGTTCATGAGCAAATAACATGTTACATATCAGCACAGGCAGTGCTGAAGGAGGGGAATGCTGGCAAGGAAAGATAGGAGATTTTTTAGCCATGTGGTTTTAGAGGAGGTTCGTATTTGTGCCCTGCACTGCAAGATTACTTAGGTCATACATTCTCATTTATTAATATCCAAGACCGGGATGAACAAAATCTGCTGTTAAGTGTTTCCCACTTGTTTTGTTTGTTATTTTCCATCCTGTTCCATCTGATCTAGATCTCACCAAAAGTATCAAATATCCTGTTCAGTACATAAATAGTTAGCATTTATTAATTGTGAACCCAGACAACCGAGGTGCTGCATGCAGAATATTCTTGTGCACACCTTTTGCCAGGTATCCACCAAGCAAACCCTTGATTGCAATTCATAGCTTTTGATTATTTTCATCGTTCTTACCTTTTTTTTTTAATGTCTGAAATCCCCTAAAGTAAACACACAAGGACAATCACGTCCCTCTTGCATAATCACCACAAGCAACAAGGAATGAAGTGCAGACATGTAAGGGGCTTCATTTAGTTTCATCAGTGCTAATACTATCAGTCATCCTGGCATGGTATGAGTCTAGTTCTTTATCATTTTGTCAGGAATTAACCACTGCTAGAGCTGATTATTTATTGAAGATTATTGTTGTCTAAAGTAAAGGTCTCATCTCTTAAATAAACGATAAGGCCACGTTTTCCCACCAGCACGTTAAAATTTGCAAGACTCTTCTGATGCAGGTAGCCAGGAACATTTTGTTTGCACATGCCTTTTTGTTTGCTTCAGAACCACTCACTTTTTAATGCCTCTCTTTATCTTTCAAAGTGTATCTTGTGACTGGCATGTTGTTGGCAGGTATTCAAAAGGTAGTTGGGGCACACGTTGTATTCTATCAAAACGTCAGGAACTGATATTTATTTTAATTTAAAAACAAGATCCACTCTGTTTTGTGTTTCATTCCTGAATACAGCTGCTTGTTTGATAACAGGGCTCATGTTGTTAATAAGATTGCAGAAGTCGGTAAGATTCAAAAACTTGATTTTTTAAAAAAATATATACAGCTCTGTTCAAATAAGTGGTGTGCTTTTGTGTCCTAAATGGTCTTTGAAATAAGTATGTTTTCCAGTGACTTTTGACTCCCCAAATGAGCAGTTGATGGGAGGGGTTTTTTTTTTTTGGTGGGTTTGTTATCAGTCAGGATAATTTTGATGGCTCACCTCGTGCTTTGGAGATACAACTGCTTTCTCTTTGCAAAGAAATTCAGTGTCAGGAGCGCTACGTGTTGGCAAAAATATTTGAGACATTTTTAGATATTCCAGCCTATCCTGTTCACAGTTGTACTTTCTTCTGATGCCCACATTGCAATTCAGGATGCTCATTCAGGGGTTGTAGGGTACTGAGAATTGTGGGCAAGTACATCCAGAGAACTGCAGCAATAAAGGAAGAACATGAAACAGACATCTGTAAAAGGATAAATGTATTTTAAAGTTTATACTAGTGGTGCTTTGGATTTGAGCCTTCTGTTGTTTTAAATTTAGATTCAAAATCACATCTAGTGCCTATTAGCACAGTTAAATCCTCTCCCACTCCCTGTCCTCCCTACCTGGATCATAAACAGGAGGGAAGGCAATGAAGTCACAAGGTTCTTTCCTACCCAAGCCTTTCTCTGGTCATGGTGGCCTCTCTGGTCTAGGAAGCAAAAATAATCCTCTCTGTGTTCCTGTGCCCCATTTTCCACCACAGCTTGTTCCCCAGGATCATTTCCTTCCCTTCAGCACACTGGACACGTGGTGCTCTAGATGGCTGGGGAGCTGGGTCAGGCAGAGGGTTTTTTCTTTCCTTGGCTGGTTTTTAAGTTTCAAGCTTTTACAATTTCAACTCAAGAAGGACATTAATATTGTGACAGTAAGAAAAATGCACAAAATTACACCCACAGCCGAGAATTTGCCTCCTCCAGCTGCTGCAGAAGGGTTACTTGGCAGCTGCTGGCTCAGATACATCAACTCCCATCACACTTGATTAACCCACACAACTATGGGCCAGCACATTGTTGGCTGACAAGATAAAGTTAAGTTTAATTACTGTTATTTTCACGATGAAGTATTTCCTCCACAGGCTTCAAAAAGTTAGATGAGACAGCCGTCACTGAGAGAGTGGTAAGGAGCTGAAATATGAGACTGCCTTTCAGCTGTGAAGAACAATCTGTGTCTTCCAAGATTATTTTTTTTTTCTTTCTCTCAGACAAATTGTGGCACTGTTAGTGTAACTTAGAAGCTGAGAGATGTCTGTCAGCTGCTTTGACAGCAAAAGCTGACAGATCCAGAATTCTGTCCAATCTTTCATTTCGGGTGGTGTTGATCAGTGGTCTTCTGAGGAAGCATTGAATTTGAAATATTGGATATTCCCTACCATATATAAAGTTAGATTTTTACTCAAAGTCTCGAAATCTGAATGACTTTTCATCACTCAAATTTTGGCTAAGAGATATGTTATACTCTGATGTTCCTAAATATAATCCTGTGGAACGGAAAATGGAATGATCAGGTAAAACACCTGTGGTATTTTCAGGAGGAAAAACCTTTTTGCCCTTCTTGGCTGGGCATTTTCCAGCTTCCCTGTCTTTTGGATACACTGAGCAACTTCAGTCACTTCTACAGAAAAGGTGTCATGCAAAGATGCTTACATTGAATTTACTCACGAGTTGCCTTTCAAAACCACCCCTCCCCTCTCTTACTGAGCAGTTAATTACCAAGAAATAGTTACTGTGCATGAGATAGAGGTAGCTTGAAAGGGTGGGAATAGTTTGTCTGTTATTGGGACTTTGCATTGCGCTTTTTCAGTCTTATAATGCCTTGATGCTTTATGATTTCCCACTGTGCTTTTGCATTACGTGATATGGGAAAGGCAGAAATAAACCTAGTGTGCATTTAAATTCCTCTAATCGTGGCTTTTGTGATTTTGAAAAGCCTTGTTGTCAGTGTCTGGGATTGTATTTTGATTCCAGAAGCAGTTAAAAGTTCTATTTTAAGTACCATAGCTCTGGAGTTTACAACGTGCTTTTGCTCAGGGATTTTTTTTTTTTTTCTTTATTTCCATTTACAAAAAGTTCTTCCCACTCCCCTGATTTGAGGGTGCTTTAGGAAAACCCCATAATTTTTCAGTTCCAGCAGCTCAAATAATTGTTCACTCAAGGAAGAAGAGAGTGTGGGTGGGGGGATGTTCTGTGGAGTTTGCAGTTATCTGGGAGCTCCCTGTGGCTGAGCAAACCACAGTGACTGGCACTGCAGCACAGCTGAGAACACTGACGCGTCTGCAGCTCTTGCTCTTCTCTTGCCCCTTCCCCTCTAGTCCCTCCAGCCTGGTTATCTTTGACATTCCCCATGCTTTGCAGACCCTTTGCACTGTCTGCAGCCAGCCTGGGTATTCCAGGCTTGCCTGGGAATGCTGCATCAGGTGTAAAGTGCAAACAGTCGTTTGGAGTTTGGCCAGGACTCAGGTACAGAAGATCTGTGAGTTCTGTGCTGTGGTTCTGTGGCAGTCTTTATTAGGAGCATTTAGTGATTGTTTAGGAGCAAGGCAGTGGCTGATCTGTACCCCCTGAGACCTGGCATTTCACTGGACCACACAGAGCCTCTCCTTCCTGTCACGACAGACATTTCCATGCTGTGGCTGTGATTTCCTTTTGCAGGATAGAATCAAAATGCTCTAATTATTTGGTTGTCCCGTAACCCTCGCTAGCAAAGGCTTCTCAGCAATGTTTGTGTCCAGAGAATGAACTGTCCTGGCTCCTCTGGCTCATAACCAGAGGGCCAAAACAATGGCTAAGAACAACTCTGCCCTGTACTGGAGGCTATGGGGATACCTGAGCTAGAGCTGACTTCATTCCAGAGCTTAAGGGAGTAAATCCATGTGCATTTCAGCCACAGTAATTCACCTGGCTGTTCACTCTAGTGCCATATGCCTTGTTTCATGATTTATTTCCATACCTCAGACTCTGCTATTAGACGTCAGTAATCAAAGATGCCTGTGAAACTTGAATTACAGTGACCTTTCTTGCAGAAATTTTGTCTGTGTTTACTACTATAATAGTAGTAGTAGTAATAATAATAATAATAATAATAATAATAATAATAATAATAATAATAATAATAATAATAATAATAATTGTTGCTATTATGATCACTAACTACAATATTAACTGTTATGTTTTTGTTTGCTGCAGGCTGGAAGTTAAATCCAGTTGTTGGTGCAGTTTATAGTCCAGAGTTCTATGCAGGTAAGGATTGCTCTGTGATTGTCCCGCTGGCCACATTTCATTGTAGTATTCTTTAAAACATGCAAAAGTACAGAATCTGTGTTTGGTGTGAGGTTTGCTTTCTTTGTGTGATTCACATTATTTCCAAGTCATTTATAAATTTGTGATTCAAGATTTTACCTTACTTGGGTGTGATAAACTTTATATAGAAGATATATGAATGCCTTTTTATTGGAAAATAGATAGTATAACATGGAATGTACTGCAATATCCTAGCCTTACATAAGTTTTTTTTTTTTTATTTCATATTTTAGTGCAGCTGCTTTCTTCCAGGGATTCTTTAGTAAGGAACAACAGTAAGGAACAGGGAAAAATCTTTACTATCTATTTGTACATATATAGAGTACATTCATGTATGTAGACATACATAGGTATAGAGTAAATGCAATCATAACTTATTCCTGAGCATTTTTCTTGACATTTTATAGTTAGTTTTTCAGTTAGATTTTTTTTTGTTTTAAATCTATATTTTCACCTGACTGAGACCAGATTCTGATTCTGGTTGCATCTTGGAGTGAGAGATTCAGGTTTTGTCTGCTGGAAGTCAGTCATGACTAGAAGTAGTTTCTAAATATGCTGTAGGAACTGAATTGAAAATGAACTTATTTGTAGTCCAAAACCCAGTTGATTCCAGAGGAATTTCAATGCTGCCCACGAATAGCCAGCAGGAAAGCATTTTTGATGGATGGTAGTTAAGGATGGGAAGAGGTTGTCTGCAGAAGCTGAGGAATCTCCACTCATGGAGATATGTGAGTCTCCAGTTGACAAAGCTGAAAACTTTTGTTAATTTGAGGGACTTCAAGAGATGAAAATTGTTGAAAAGGATGTTCCAAACACATATTTGTGGTTAAAAATCAGCTTCTACTGAGATAGATAAAAATATTCCAATTAGGGTAAAAGTGGCACAGTATAGTAACAATACTAACTTGGCATTCATTGAATTGCAATATTTGGTGCAGGCAGAATTTATTTCCTTGATGATGTATGTCTATCTTGAAAACAGGAATTTAACATTGATCTCGTTTGAGTAGTTAGTGAACCAACCCTGAACCTGCATAAATTAGAAAGTCAGAGTTATTAGTCATTGTATATAAATGACTTTGTGTTAATGACAAATATAATAATATTCCCATAGTACAGTAATCAATTTTCTAATACGTACGTAGAATTAACAATCTGACTTATAATTGTCTCATGAAGTAGGGCATGAAGAGTTCACATAGTTTGTAAATTAAAATCAATATTTTCAATCTCTCCTGAAGGTAATTTTCCTAATTTACTGGACTTTTCCCTAACATTTATTTTGTCTTTTAATTATAAAATGGCAGGTTATTGATTTTTTGGTATAACCTCCTAAAGTCCCAAGTGCATTTTTATTGCCAACACTAGGGAGGTGTTTGCCCTTCTTAATGAGAATCTTTAATTACCATTAGAAGAGTATTAATTTAATTTTATGAATTATGACACGAACTCCACCACACCTTTGCAGAAAGTTCCATCAAGATACTTCAGTTATTTCAGAATTTTTTTTTTTTTCAGTTTATACATTCAGACAGGTTTATGTTTGGGTCTTGTTGGGTTTTTCAATGCATGTCAAATGCATTTTATTTATATCAACTAAAATACGATCTCTCCCACAATTAAATGTAAAAACTTTCTTTTAAACAATTTAGTTTAAATTGTGCAGATCTCCTAAAGCTGTTAGGAAATGAAACAGTAAAAACCCACTGCAATTCTTGCATGTCAGAATAGAACAGTGTGACTTACCTTTCCTTTTGAGTTCCCTCCACCACCTTCCTTAGAGAAGGAGGAATCAAATTTTTGAAGATTATAAAATTAGAGATGTGATTTTTAAGACAGTCAGAGTTCTACTTGTTCAGTTTACCTATTGTCTCCACAACCATCGTGATAAAACTGTACCAACTTTTTCAGTCAGTGCGAGAAGTTCCTTGAGCTCCTAATAAATGATGAAAAATTTGGCCACTCCTGAAATAAAGATGATACATTTACAGAGAAACTGTTGATTTAAAGTACCTTTAATCTTAATAAATAAGTGAAAAACAGAAGGTTATACAAAGCTGTCAGGATGGCACTGATGGATGGCAAATTCCCCCGTCTCTCGATTGCCGGCAGCGCCCGCAGCCACGAGGCTTCCCCGTATTGTACATCAAATCTGCCAACTCATTTCTGTGATTAAATATTCCATCAGTGCGGGCTGGGAGGCGGTAAAGCTTAACAAGATTCATAAGATGCACCACTTGAATACACATAACTCACTTCCTTGGATGGAGAGCACCCCGCGTGCACGGGGAAAATTAGAATTGAGTTAAATTACTCTGTAAGACAAGATCAATAGAGAAAGGAGAAGATCCCCCTAATGCAATGCAAATCTAAGATATAGTTATGTCCTGACAACTTGAAGCAGACAATTAAAGTCAAATAGGGAGAAACGCAATGTAAATCAACCCTAAAACCTTGAAGATAATGGTAAACAGTAGGACCAGTGACATGATTGTTACAGCTCGGGGTTTTTTTGGAGTGTACACTTGTGTGAAAAAAACCTTTACTGAGGAAACGCGTGACAGCTAAAAATGGAGACCGCGAGATGCGCAGCAGACACTGTGGTAGGAAAGTATTACCTGGGGACTGCAAAATACTGTGTATTTACAAAACACTATGGATTTTTCTTCCTGGGTAGCCCTTCTAAGACTGTTTTTGTGCCTGTGAAATGCTCGTGCTGCAGTAAATTCCAGCGCTCCGGCAACATGGCTCTTTAGCCACGATGGCGTTGCTGTGAATTTCCAGGGACACCTCTGGGAAAGGCCCCCTGGAGACTCCTGCTGCACTTCCAGGGCCTGGCAAGGCTCCCTGATGGCCAACAGTTCCTGCCCTTCCCACCATCCTGCTGGGAAGCCCTAAAATTATATTTTAGAGAAAACTAAAAGAATTTTTTTTTTTCACATATCATTCCAGCTTTTCACAGAATTGCGTTTTTCTATATATGATCATGGATAGGAGATTTTTCAAAAGATTGCTTATGCCCACACAGTCTCCCTCTAGTAAATAAAATAATGCTATTTAAGGGGGTTTTCCTCTTACGAGAAAGGAATGCTTAATGAAGTTGTGTCATCTATTTCTTATCTTTTTCAGTAAAATATTTATTAAATTCTCAGGCAGGTCCTAATAAGGAAATTGGTAAGAAGCACTGTGTGATTTGTCTCACAAAGTCTTCATGGAAACTGGGATAATTTTTTCATCTATTTGTATTTCCATCCAGTTTTAAATACATCCCATAGTTTTCCTGTATTTAAGCTAGAGTCTGTTCTTTTCCCCATTCACTCATTTATGGCTGGGAAAATACAGATTTGCAGCTGAGTTTCTTTACTAGCTATGCCCTAGTACTTTCTTTGTTTCTGCAGTTTGTTATAATATCATTTTCACCTGCTTATTTTTATGTAGTGTATATTTTATCTGTAATACCAAGCCTTTCTTTCTGCCTCAGGCAGTCTGACAGCCAAGTTCCATGTTGTTCCTTTCAGATACTGCAGTTCTTTTTGGTTTTCCCTTTTGGGTTTTGGAACAATGAATTTTTTAGCAATCTCTTGCACTCTCCTTATTGAAATATAGGATATTGTTGCACCTGTGTTACTGCAACAGATCAGTCCTGTACAGCAGGTAGCTTCAGACACAGTAAGGCCATTTTAAACGACTTTTTTGTTCCTGGCAGAAAACAGTTTTGTTATACCTGTTGGAGAGGCTCGGTTTTGGCAGTTCCCAAATGCCAGGTAGGGGAAAAGATGTTACAGAAATTACCTGGAAATCTAGTGAATGCTCTTTCAGAAAACAGTGGAATTAACAGTAACTCACATGAGAAAATATTCTTGTCTGGTCATAGCCAACAAACAGTATTTCAGAGATTTCAAAATTTCAGTGGACATTGAAGAAAGAAAGGGCTGAAAATCAGAGGTGAATAGCCATTAGAGCAAGTCACTGAGCACAGCTCACCGGAAAGCAGATCCCATCCTCCTTTTACTTAAGGCACTATTATTTTTCCTGAGTTCTATTAAGTTCTTGGTGTTTTAGGAGATAGTTCTAAGTCAGCCCACATAACTGAGTAGTTGTATTCACTTCATAAATAGCCTTAACCCAGTGAAGACTATTGTAACCACCCAGTTTCTTGGGCATTTATTCCATGATCACTGGCAAAATTTCCCCCATCACTCAAAATGAAAGAGAGGGGAAGAGTCTGTGCATTTTTAACTATTTTATAAGCCCTCAGAAGACAGAGAAGTTTTAGATGCTCTGGGCTTTTTTTGGCATTTGGAAGCCAACAGTATCCACCAGCCAGCAACAATCAGATTTTGTAACAAACTTCCTTTCAGAAATTTGTTCAAAAGTTTGGAATAAAATGTTATATGTAATTAGAAGTAAAGAACTGCCATAGCAATATGTATAAAACCATGCCCTTAAGTAAGATGAATCCAGGGGAAGAGAGGATTCCTGTACAGTTGCTAATACTGATTCTCTTTGTTCATGTCTTAAAGCATCTATTTCTGGAGTGTAAGAGCACCTGGGATTCATTTCATCTTTCTAGTGTTTCTCTTTGAATTTAAATGAGTCTTGCATAAGCTCAGCAAATACCCTAGAAACACTTCTCAGTGAAACTGTTTGGAGTTGGAGAAGCTGAATTATATGCTTGCACAGCATTCTAATCCTGGGGTAAAAGTTCACTCTATCGTATCTCTAAAGCAGAATTTTTCTAAAAGTTGTCTGCCACTCCACAGATTAACTCATTTTACCATTTGATTACATACACTTGGATTCAAACTTTGCTATTGACTAAGCAGATTTTCCTAAATAAATATATTTGCAGTAGTGTTAGATAAGCAGCTTAAATAGTTTTCTAACTGCAGTCAAATAATGATTGTTTAATATTCCACCTGTGTTATATAGATGCCTCTTTTCAAAGCATAACACACGGCTGTAAATGTTGTTTCAAAAATCATAATGTTAAAAATACCATCATACAAATGAGGAGTTCCTAGGTAGATTAACATCACTGATGACAGCTAATGCATTTCTAAGACTCTGTGGAGCTTTTAAAAGCCATCATAGAGGAAATCCTGGTTTGTGAAAGATGAATAAAGCCAGTAGAAAAATGTAATTCAGCATCTGCACTAGCTATTTACTAAAAATTGAAATTATAATAATAATCCAAAATTAACTATGCTTTATGCTACATTATAATGAGTTCTTCAATAGAATATATACCCTCATGGAAACTAAACAAGGCTTATTCAAAGCTAATGCAAATGACTTATTTTTTAAACATTAATTCAGTCAATTGGTTATATATTTAAATCTGGAGCAGGATTTATCTACCTATATTTACCATTGTTTTGAAGTCTTCACATTTTTAATGTGATGACCACAGACATTTGTCAGTGTTTCCCTTTTGAAGATGTTTCCCTTGGATTTACATCACACAGGATATACTTGGGATTTGATACTCTTCTATGTGATCTCTAGAAGAATTTCCAGAGATTTGATTATTTAATTGTACATCTTCAGCCGTAGATATGGCTTTATGCCAGAAGGTAGGAAACTGTTAAGAAGTGAGGTTTTGCTTCTTCAGTGTAACAGTTTGTAAATTTTGACCCTAGTCCGGTATGGGGAACCATTTGATATTGCATTATGATGGATTTGTTCACAAACAGAATCATTAAAAACAGGAAATCTGTATTTGCTGAAAGCTGGAGTTCTTGCAAAATAGGAGAAAGGATGTATTTGGGGGCTGGGTGGTTGGAACTTTTTGCTTGCTGGTAAAATTTTGCTGAGATGTAGGTCTTGATCTGATGACCATGTTTCCATGTTTCTCCTCAGTTCACGTAGTCGTTTTTTAGATATTACTTAAATAACTCAAAAGAAAACCTTTTGAGTGAGCAGGAGCTGTACTGTCGTCTCTTTGTCATTGAGTTGTTGCTGAGTTCTTGTGTTTGTTTAGATGTTTTTATTGTGGATATGTGTCCAAATTTTAAAGGGCTAAAAATAGTTAAGTACTGTTCCTTACTCACAAAGAAAATCTTCAAAGGAAAATTATCCTTGGACTTCTCTTAAATTATTCTTCTGCTTGGTGAAAATGTGTTCTGTGGTTAGTGAGAGACCAGAAATTAGTTAAATAATTAAGGTGACAGCCTCTCCAAAATGCGTGTGGTGTAGGTTTTGAGGCTGGTTATAAATCCAGCTGTTTTAGAGCTACTGCTCCTGTCTCACCAACTGCTTGCGCAACAGGGGTAAGCCTAGATGGGCACTGCCTGGGCCTGAGCTAAGGCTGCTACGTGCATTTTTAGAATAAAGGAGGGGCTGTAATCCAAGTATCAGCCAGGGATAGATGTAAAAACCACTGGTTTAAGGATCTCCCAGAGGAAAATTTAAGACAAACTACAAGGTCATCACTAAAACGTTTGTTTGTTCAGAACTGGGTGGGATATTTGCAATGCTAGATAAGTTAGTAGCAGTTATGTGGCGGAATAAATTCCTCTGATTAGGAGAATAACCAAGTTAGGAAGATCCATGTGTTAGGATGGACAGTCAGGCAGACAAACTATTCTGAAATGTAAAGTAATAAAGTAATATATGAAATGTAAAGTTAATACATTTAAGTGGAATGGAAAACAACTCTGTTCTGTGTTAAACCTTGATTACATCTGTAAATTAATGCTAAAACAATTTAAGATTATGGTTAATTGTATTCCAAACATATTGCTAATGTTTTTCTCTTCCTTCTTAAGCATTTTTTTCCCATTTTGGGCACTGGATGACAGGATCCCCAGTATGCACTGTAATTGCATTTCATAATACTTATTGAGAGTAACTTTCAAAATGCAGCATTGATTCATTTATTTGTTATGGAAGTAACTGAGAGGGGGCTGTGCTTTACAAGCTTTACAAGCTCTGTTGGTTTGGTGCTCTCAGATTTTCTTTGGAAATCTCAAAGCATGGAATTGCTTCCTAGTAAGAGTGAGTGCTTTGGAAACTTTGGAAACATTGCATTACCATTTTTGTAATGGTTTTTCATGCTCCTGAAATTCTGGAACCTGTCTGGGCTAAGGAAAGAAATAGACTAGCTAAAGCCAGGATTATGCATGATGATTCAATTTTTGGTCTTTTATATTCTCAGCTTGTCATTCAGAATAGAATTTCATTTATAAGTCAGAACCAGCATTTGCTGGTGTAAGCAAAGAGAACTGAGGGATTAGCAATTTGCATCTCTGCATCTAATTGCATTAGATTTGCATCTCTGTCTTATAGATTTACTGAAATAGGTAATTTACACAGAAAATAGTGTCTTGACACAATATGAGAGGATAAAGCATAAACACATCCACTTGTAATCCCTGCAGGGCCATGTTGAAACTGCAGTGTTTGTGTTTGGGCAGAAAGGCTCCAGTTTCATCTATTCTGCGATTCTTTTCCTATTGCAGTCTTTATTCAACCGGCAGACATATGAATGCAATTCATTTTAGTTATCAGCAGAACATGAGTGCACTTTGTATATTCTCAAGTATCTTCTTTCAAGAAGAGTATTAATTCCAGCTCAGAGTTTACTTCAGAAGTTTATACTTCAGAATTTCTCTCATGTTTTTTTCTCATAGTTACAAGTAAACCGAGTATAGTCATCATTTACCTGCTTACCTGCTACGTCTGCTTGAGGCCCTGGAAGGATTAGGAATGAAGATTTGATTTTTGAAAGATTCTGAGCAGCTTCAGTAGGATGCATGTCCCAGCATAAAATAATGACACTGAATGTAACAGAGAGTATGTGCACCTGAGGTTTTGAGAGGCATCTTATGGTAAACATATTTTGCAGGAAATCCTGATAGTACCATTCTTTTTTTTTTTTTTTTCCCCTACATAATGCATGTCCAGCTTTTAGACTTCTCTGGTGGCAGTGTGGGGATAAGGATTTGCACACGGATGCCAATGATAAAGTTCACTAAGGAGCACAGATAAACTCTTTAAACATGGTGCAGATTTTGGTACAAGCACCAGCTGAGCTTGTGCAATTTAGTTTCAGTTTAGTTATCAGACAAGGAATGCCTGTGGCTGATTAATCAATTTTAACTCATTTTGGAAAGGGCAGTTTGCTGCGATTGCTTTACTTTGTGAATGGAAGTATTACACGAATTGTTCCTGCAGTGCAGCCAGTCTGTGGGAAGGCTGGCTTGATATTTGAGTTTGAAACAAGTCAGTCACACTGTGTTTTTAAGCAGGCAGGAAGAGAGATCCCTGTTACTGTGGGGTGAGTTCTATGTCTTACAGAGGGAAGAAGTGAGGAGAAGGGAATTAGGGGGGATTATCTCATACCAGAGCTGCAAACTTTGTTGCTTCTCTGATTTTTACTTGTATGATATTGACCCCTTCCCATCCCAATTTGTGACAGCATCCTGGACACCGCACGGGAATAACTGGGGGAGAGAGGTCTGTTTCCCACAAGCTGGGAAATGGATGATATGGCCAGCAAAGAATAATTGGAAGGGTGGCTTACAAGTGATGTTTGCCGTAGCATTCATTGCTGTTTCCTGAATCAGTGCTGCAGTTCATTGGGTGTTTTGGGGACACTCTAAGAGAGGTGATAATAAAGAATCATCCTCTATGCTTAGAAAAGTGATGGGAAGGAAAATTAAAATCTTAAATAGAATTTTTGGGTAGAGAGGTCCCAGGAGATGTCTTAAGAAGCATATACCTTCACTGCCTGATTTTTTGTTGTGGGGTTTTTTTCCCCCTCCCTCTATTTTAAACAGTATAGATCAGGTTATATGTGAGTCAGGGACTTCCTACATAAATGTATGTATAGAGCACAGATTCTCACTACCAGCAGCAAGCACACCCAGGCTGTTCAATAATTGAATGCATTTCAGGTTTGCTGTCAGAAGGCAATACAGAAATGGGTTTGGACTGAGGAAAATCAACTTTAGACATCAACTATTTTAATTCTCCTCCCGACCCTCTTGTTTAAGTGGAACTACGTATAAGCTTTGGTGGGATTAAACATAGGTTTTGTTTGTATTTTTAACATGTTGGAAGAAAGGAGGCATGTGGTTTGGGGTTCTGCTCCTTTATTCCTTGTTAATAATGGATGAAACAATCCAGTGTATCAAGCCAACCATCCATGAGTGGTTGTGTTAAAATCCGAAGGCTATTATTCAATTTATAGAGATCCCAGATAATTGAAGGCCCTCACAGAGCACTTCTTTTTGAATTAACAGCATATTTAAAAGCATGCTAAGTCTGTGTAGTTTGACTATTGATATTGAAGGGCTAAGAGAGCACTTAACTACTATTATGTATTCAAGAGAGAGGCTGTAGAGGCTCTCTTTAAATTCCCTAGTCAGAGGGGACAATGGAAGCTAACATACACTATTACTGCACAACAGGAGCCTTTTATTAGGTGTTTCTGATCCATTTCTGTGAGACATTTTGAAATAATCCATCACAGAACAATATATCAGACCAGAACAAAAATAGTGCTATTTTTATCTGAAAATGCCAATATTAAATTACACTTTTAGAACAGCAAACCAAGAGTGGACATGGATTGCTTAGGAGGATCCTTGATACACTTGCAAATCTCTTGATTTGTTCATGAGACATGCAGCTTTATGGTGTTCTTCATGCATTGAACACCAAAGTGTTTAGGAATAATAGCTGTTGCAAAAGGCACAAAGAAAAAGGGTGATCAGAATGATCAGAGCTAATTCAGGAAGACCTCGCTGTCGTCCAGCTGGACTGGGAGAAAAAAAAAATCACAGAATTCAATAAAGAATGGGGTTTTCTTAGATTTAGATTTAGATTATGCTCTTAAAACGACAGTTTATAATAATGTAGGCAAAATGAGACTCAAATAGCTTCATTTTTTAATCACCTTTTCCTGTGGCTTTGTTTGGATTTCTATGTTTGCAAATAGTATTAAAGAATGGATGAACTGGTACTTAGTTGTGAGAGGCAGTGTGAAGCTCCTTTTAGTAATACAACAGAAAAAATATGTGTAAAGAGCAGCTGATTTACCTGGAAAGCTGAGAGTACAATGGATTAGAGTAATGGAATCATCACTAAGTCTCCTTGTGTATAGTAAGTTACTTAGTTCCTGTATTACAAACACTCATTTCAGCCACCTGGGCACTAAAACCCAGCGCAGCCCAGCCCTGGGCATTGAGTTGGTTAATTCCTGCCACTGAAAAAGCCTCTGTGCTTACCCTGTTGTGAAGGCAGCAGCTGGATGCTGTAGAGAACTCAGCACCTCTGGCACTTCCCAGTTCTCCAAAGAGCTTTCTGGGAAGCTCTGCTTCCTTAGAATTCCTGGAGTGAAGAGAACATTTCTCCCCCGTGCTTCAGTTTGTTGTGTTTCGGGGCAAAGCCCCAATAAACAACCTCTGTTCTCCTATTCGTTGTAATTCCCCCCAAAATTCTTGGAGAATAGACAGAATTTCCCCTGTAAATTGGAATCTTTTGGTTCATGAGCCCAGGTGCTCACGCCGTGTGTACAGTGAGGTGCGGCATTGCGGGCTCAGCTTCTCTGTCCTGGTGTATGAACTTTAAAAAATTGCCAGGAAAGCTTTCTAGAAGTTTCATCTGCTTCCTGTGACAGGAGAGAGCTGGGCCCAGCATCGAGGCCTTGCACCGTTGTTAATTTTACACCAACAGCATGATTTTAGCTAACGGTATACATTCATGTCTGCAGAAAATGTTATTTCGGTTTATACTTCCTCAAAAAATACCACAAGGGATTCCAGCTAATTGTGTAAATTCTTTTCAACTAATTGTAGATCTTGACTTCTAAGCTGCCTGTCGTGCTGGCTACACTGTGGCAGTGGTTCCAGTCAAAAGCAATTTTTAACAGAAGGGGTTTGAAAATCCTTTATAATTTAGTGGGTGAATCCACATGTTGATCCTTGGTGTTACTTCTTTGAGTCTTTGAGAAATGCAGTGATTTTTTTAGCAGTGCTTTACATGAGGCAGTGAGTACTCTGTGCAGCACCACGAGTACGTTGGTATTTCTGTGGATTGGTTTATCTGCATCGTGTAAATAACTGTACACAAAATCTTATTTTTGAAAGTATGAAAAAATGAGGGGAAATGCATTTAGTCAGAGATCTTGAAACCACTGGGAACTGAATTTTAAATATTCTAAAAATATTAATGACTGCACATCACTTTTTTTTTTTTTCCCACAGTCCTGAATATTTTTAGAGTAATTATTTCTCAAAATAACCATGGTGCTTCAGCAAAGGACCTCATCAAACAGTACGTTCCTAATCATGGGCTGGAGGAGAAAACAGTGGAGGAAGAGAAGGATGAGGGGGAATAGTCTTTGATCTTGGGAAGTCTGGTTTTGTCCATGCTGTCAGGCATCATTCCAGGGATGAGATTGCGTCTCTGCAGTGCCTCTGACCCCAGGCTGGTCCCCTCAGTGTCCCCTCCGGCACTGCTCCCTCAAAACTTTATATTAAAATCATCTTTCTAAAAAAAACCCCAAATCCTTAATTCTATCGCACTAGAATGTAGTGTTCTGGAAGAAAAATAATACTTTTTCTTTTTTTCCTTCCCATTGGGAAATTTATAGATTGTTTCTGTGTTCTGAGGTTTATCCAAGATCTTACTGTAAATAATTCAGCCTTCCCTCAGTTGTATGAATTGTAATTTAAATATTTTTAATATAAAAATTAGATGCAGATGAACTAATCTTTGCTGGCTAAAGTAGATTTTAAAAGTTCCATATTTTTTTTCTAACACAATCTAATAATAATGTTTTATTTATCAGTATTAATATTATGTACAAATTCAAAGGCAGATTGTCAAAATATAATTAGAAGGCTCTGTTCAAGAAATTAAATACACTTTAGTAGCAGAGACGTAAAAAGCATCTGTTTTGAAGTACTTTAATTAGAAATTAGACAACTAGAGTAGGGAAAAATAGATTTGTATGAGATGAAATGAGAAAAAAAATAAGAATTCTGGCTACACAGAGTGGGAAAATACCTATGGAGCATGGAGGAAGCCAAGTGTATCTAGGATTTATGGTGAATAATGTAAATAAACTGTAACCTTTGACTTCTAAAAATCTTTTGCTCTGTTTTCTAGACATGCTTGAAGTCATTATAGTTCTATTGTCCTTAAAGCCTAATGAAAATGACTGATTTTCCTAATGTGTTTCTCTCAGCTGGATGAATGCCTGTGGGTCTTCAGCTCACTTCCATTTTCAGGCTCCTGCAGTAGCTCAGGTTTTGAATCATCTGTGGTGTTAAATTCACCCCTATTCCAACACACACATTCCTGGGGTCAAACAAGTGTGTGGATAGGGCTTATTTATTAATTTATTTTATATTTAACCTGAAAATCCTGTTTGTAGTTAGGATCTCAATAGCTGCATGCTCGTTTGCCAGCTTCCACACAAGGGCTGAAGGCTGAGAGAGATATCAATACAGTCAGTGATGTGTTGTCTTAAATGAACTTGTTTTATGTTTTATCTTTTATATTAGCTGTGGACAGCTGGAAAAAAGCAAGCATCTCTAAATCCTGTTAGTTAAGGCTGTGCTATTGTCTGGGAAGGTTAGAAGCATAGTAATTAATGAGATTTCCAGTGGTCACAGTCTCAGTTAAATTGCATAAATTAAAAAAAAATATTTTATTACTCTTCAATATTTCCAATATTTCTCCTTCAAGTGACAGCTGCAAACAACAATCACAGCACTGGTTAATGACAGAAGTTTTTTTTTTAAATCTCTTTTGACAGAACTTTGGCCCAGTGAATGGATGTTTAGAATTGCTCCTCTAATATTGTGGAAAATGTGCCTACCATTTACACTGAGCTCAATTCAGTGCACTTCCATTGCATGTCAATGCACAACATCTAAAATTTCACAAATTCCATATAAATTTGATGGGTTTGAATTGTGTGATTCACAAATCCTGACAGCTTGAGGCATGTCAGTGTATGGCGTATAAAATCCTGTGTGTGTATAGACAGATATATGCACATATATCTGCAAAAACCAGATGTCTCATATCCCACTTTTCCTGGTGGACTGTATTCCAGCAGTGAAGAAGTTTCTTTCCTAGTTTGAAAGTACAGTTATTTCAACCTCTGATCAGTGTTCAATCTGCATTCAGCTAAGACTGCTAAAATACAGTTTTGAGAAAACCTGACGTGTTTTATTTAAGTTCATTCGAAAGAAAAAAAGGAAATAACCTTAAACTTGTGTCATTTGTTCAAAATGAGCACTGCAAACGTGTTGGTTTAAATGGATTTGGTTATTGCTTTTACTTTTATTCCTTGGGAAAAAAAAAGTTTTGTTTTATCTGGTTTTGTTCTTAATCCTGAACCCAGCTAATTTACTGGAAAGTAATATATTTGCACAAATGCATTTCTGCATTCCTCTGAGGGAAAACCACTGAATTGAGATGTGTCAGTGTTCACTTGGTGGCACGGGGAGCGATGTACAGGTCTGATGTCTGTGCTGGGAGTGCTGCACATGGTGTTCCTGCTGTGCTGGCTCCAGGAGCCTCATCCCAGCCAGGGCCAGGGGGCTGAGGAGGCAGCAGCTGGGTGGGGAGGGTGGGTGGGTGATCCCAGTTTTGGGAGAAGCAGGGGGACAGGGACAGAGAGCAGCTGGGGCTGACGATTCCTGCAGCAGCGCTGGTGTCATGTCCGTGCTCTGCTTTCTCCAATGTCAAACTGGTCATTTGGGCTCTCCCTGCTTTGAAGCCAAAGGACAAAAAGCACCCCTGGTTTTCGGTCGGTTGTGACGTGATTTCTGTTGTTGAGATGCAAACTGAGGTTTAGTTGAAGTGTTCCAAAACCAGATACCACTCTCTCTCTCTTTCTTGTAGGCAGGGTGCTGCTGTGCCAGGCAAACCAGGAGGGATCTCCCGTGTACAGTGCCCCCAGTTCACTAGTATACACATCCACAAGTAAGCTAGTGTTATGGCTCGTTTCTTGTTCTGTTTTTGTGACAAAAGCACAATAATTGTGAATTAAGCCCCCTGAAAATGTCAACTTTCCCAACGGCTCTTGTTAAGGTAAATGTGGTATTTATAAACATATGTAAGTAATGTCAACAGATAATTGAGTGTTTTCATCTTTATTCTCAAAGTATATTATATTTTAAAAAGAGAAAAAAAGAGAAAAAAATGCCTGTATTGTGATGTGGTACAGAAATGGTCAAAAGTTCTACAGTAAGAATTTTGGATTTTGGAATCCAATACTGTTGCCTGCTCTGCATTTTGTGTAGATGTGTTTCTTCTTCTGTCCTGCTCACGACTGTAATTTAAAACACAAAATGGTCTGTTACCGTGCCACTGTTTGATTGGGTCAGGAAACAATTAGATATGAGGTCTTTTTTTGCCAAAGGAACAACTTCTTGACAGGGGGCATTTTGAGCCGTAAAAAGCTGCCCTGATAAAAAGAGCAGAGACAAGCTGACGTGATGGATGCTGCCATCAACCATTTTTCTGTACAAAACTGTGGAGTAGAGATGTGTCCTCTAAAATTCTGAGCAGAAACCTCTTCTGAGAGTGTTTTAGATTGGATTGGGGGTACCACTGATGCTCATTCTGGTATCTAGTGCGATGAGAAGCCTGGAGCTGAATGCAGGAGCAGGAGCTGCTGCTCGCAGCAGCCCTGGCTCTGTGTTCATTGTCGTCCTCTGTAAAGAAAATACATGGTCTGATTTAACAGCATTATCAGATACGCTCTTTACGGAGATTGTATTCAATCCAGAATGCAGTTCTACTCTCTTAGAGCTTATCTAGACTACTAAAATAATTCTTTCTTAAATTAAAACCAGGAATTAGGACAAAAGCATTCCACAGTGTTCACCTCTATAGTCATGTAATTCTCTTATGTCAAGCGTGATCAATGGCATCCCTGGAGCTGCTGCTTTTCCAGGATTCATATGGGATCCCCTTTAAATGTGGAGTCTGGAGTCTACAAATGCATAGTGAACTAACCAAATGCATCAAGTGTTTTAAATTGCAAATTAAATTGTCAGTTAAGTCTGCATTTGCTTCCAGGTGCTCCAAGAATATTTTCTAATATGTCACCTTTCCCTAGCAGTGGGTTTTTTTGGTTTTTTGTTTTCTTTTTTTTTTTTACTTCTTGTAGTAACACAGAGATATGAAGTACTTACAGCTAAAATAATGCTCCCTTTTGGACATTTTTAGTGCACTCCTCCTTTTTGACTGACAATTGTTTTCCTAGAACATGATCTAAACATTTCACTCATCTCACTATTAGGGAGCTTTTTTTAGAGAAGAGGGGGCAGTGTTTGTTATAATTTTCTGAAAATTCTTCTTCTTTGAAAGCTTTTCATAAGTTCACCCTGCTGCTCCTATTGTCTCACTGAGTTGTACCCCAGGAATTTTATTGGTGGGATTGCTGTTTCCATCAGATGATATTTCCACTAGTATTGATTCCCCAAAGAGACACTGTGAGCAAGCTGAGCTCTGGAGTTCACTGTTTCCATTATGTCTCTTGAGTCAGTCCTGCTGAAAAACCTTATTTTGCAGTGGTGCTCCTTGAATAATGGTATCCTAACAAACACCTGTTTGTATTCAATTATGTCAAATACATAAATAAACAAGCTTTGCCTATCTGTCTCCCACTGGGCAGTGTGTAATACACAGTTTCGTAACAGGCATTGCTGGTAGCCTTTGCAGTAGAAATTATTAGACTTTTGTTGAATCTGCGCGTTGGCAAGTCACAATTTTTCCATCATTATAGAATTTTCTCTTGCCAAAATGCAGTTTCCCCTACAGGGTCACAACTCCTGGTAACACAAAATTACTACAATTACTAAATATTGTAATTAGGTTTTTTATTTCTTCTTATTAAAAAACTTTCAATAAAGATGTAAAATAGCTTCATTTCTATAGGAAATTCCAGTAGAAGTGAATAGAAATGAAGGTTTACTTTTGTCTCATTTCTTTTATTAGTTTAAAGATCTTCTATATTCCATTTTTGTGCACATTTTGTAATATTGAAATTATAACTGATAAGTCAACAGTGCCTAGGAGATGAATATTGTACTATTATCATTCCATGTAGACAACAATATTGCAGCCTTCCTTTTTGAATAATTTGTTAATTGTTTATTCTCTTACTGCTGATATTGTAACTGTGATATTTTACAACCGCTTACGATGTAAGAATTAAGGGGTTTTCATTTTGTAATTGTTTTAACAGAAGGGAAAGAGTCTGCTGAGATTTTTCTAAGGCCATCGTGAAGTTCAGAGAGTGCTAATGGCATTTAGGAGTTTTCAGATATTTGGAAGACGACAGTCCCAGTTTTTCAAAGTGTTGTCTAACTTGACTGTTCATCTTTTGTTCATGAGTTATAAGGCATGAAGGACTGGGACATGGTTGTAGGATGTATTTTTCTTAATTTGGCTAGCTTGGGTTCTCACTGAACTTCTTGGTTTGTAATTGTTCTGGCCGGTGGTAACCTCTGATGTCTCTGGGCACTTTCAGCCACTGGCTCTCCAGAAAGCAGACTGGAATTCTTGGAGCTACTCTTTCCCTTCTGATATTTTATTTCTCCAGGATATATTTTATGTATCACGCTGTACATTTCCCAGCACAATGATTAGTTACACCTCTGAATATGTCAGGAGATGGAAACATGACTCTGCTTCCTTCCATCACTTCTGGCCCTTGGCATAATACAGAAAGAAATGAGCTGTTTCTTCTGCAAACAGTGGAACAAATCAGCAGCAATAGTCTCTCATGCCTCATCTGTTCTCTTATGCTGAAGGAGAAGATGGCACCTGGATCAGTTTTTCATTTGCACATCTATTGTTGGAATAGATAATTTTTTATGTAGAAAGCAGAGTTTCAGCATGCCAGTGTGTTCCCAATCCCTGGGTGGGACAGGTGCTGTGACAACCACGGCCAGGAATTCCAGGCAGGAAACCTTGGCTGCTCCAGATTCCCACAAGACTGGCGTCTCCAGGGCAGAACTGATACAACAGATTTCAGTTAAATCCTTCATCATTGCCATAATGCAGGATGCAGACAAAGATTGAAAGGAGCTATATCCAGCAAGGAATGATTGGAGTTCACCAAATCCTAGTGAGTCAGCACTCACTGGAATCTTCCTACAGGCCCAGGATATCTCACTGAAAGACAGTTTGACTGCACAGTCTTTTTTTTACCCTTGCTTCTTTAGAATAGTTGCTTCCACAGGGAATTTTAAAAGCCTGAAGAAATTTTTATCTCCTGATAAATAAGAACTGTGTCAAGAATAGTTTTGGAACTTTTCTGAATTGAAGTCACACACAAGTAGGATCCATGAAAATATTAAGACCCTGCTGGACAAAAGGAAGATTCAAAAAAAGAAGAAAAAAAAAATCTGTTCCTGAGTGTCTGTATCACTGTTCTGCCAAGGATGGTAACTCATCTGGGTATGTATGGTCAAAAAGGCAAAAATAAAAATATGAATTTATGCAAGAACTTTTAAAAACTGTTTTGTGCCTATTTCCCCCCATTTTTCTATTTTATGTAGAAGTGCCTGAAAACGTGAATGAAGTAGAAGCTCATGAGAGCCAAAGCGTGGGGAAGAAGGAAGATATGAAGTTGTAGAATTGTCAAGTAGTTCAGGTTGGAAGAACCAGGTTGCACCTCTGAGGATGGAGATTGCACAATTTTATGGGGTCATCTGTTTGAATGACTGAATGTGCTGGCAGTGGAAACCTCTCTTGTTGCAAGTGATGTTTGTTGTCCCTTGTCTTCCCAGCCTATATCCCTGTCCTTTGTGGCAGGATGTGGAAGAGGAGATGCATTTCCAGCAGAAATCCTTGTGCTCCCAGCACTCCTGGGCTCACCCAGCCCTGGCCTCAAGCTGTGCATCCCATCCCTCAGGAATGTCCAGCTGTGCCTACCCAGGCCCCATGGAGGGAAACAGGAGAGAGATGGGATTTAAAATTTGATGGGAAATTCAAAGGCAGCTAAATATTTTTTACTGTCTAAATCAGCAGTTTGATCTCTGAAACTTTTAGGCTTTTTTTTTTAGCTCCAAGTAAGCATTAAGTTATTGAGTGTGTAGCTACTAGTGGATTTTTCTGAGCACACACTGAAGGGATGATTCACTGTTAGCATGGGTAGCTCACATGTATGGTAAAATATTTTAAGTTTCTCCATGCTTTTGTTCAGAATGATGTGCAGAGGAGCACCTCTATTTCCCAAATGTTTAGCAAGCCCATAAAAGAGAATTTTGCCTTGAGCTCAATGAGTATATTTTAAACTGAAGTCAATTTTGGCTTAGATTTCTTAAATGTTAGAGTTGTTTCATCTTGAGTAAGCCTGCTTATCAGCTCCTAAATAAATCTTTCATATTGCAATCAAGTGGTAGAATTAAAGGAAGAAAAAAATGAAAATGCAAAATCCAATATTAATTCATTTTATTTTATCATACTTAAGGGCAAATGAAGTCGATGGCCCATTTTTTAATTGATATATCGATTACAGTTTTGGAAGAAGTGGTGGTGGAATTTAGCAAGAATGATTGAGGTGGTACAAATGCTTATAAATCTGTCCCACATTGTTCGTGTTCCTTAATTGTAATTGTCTGATAAAACTTCCATCGGTTTCTGTAATTAACCTAATGGTCTAAATGAATTTCCAGATCACTGGTTATTCATTTCAATATAGAAAATGCCATTACATTGAGTTTAATTAATACTAAGTAAGTTCACAGTCCATTGTACCATTAGAATAGAATTTTATTGTTTTAACTGTTTAAATTATGAATATTATTTCCTCTCGTTTTGTTTGTCCCATTTATGAACTTGAGTGCTCATTTTCTATTCATACTAAAATAGCATAACCCCCCTCTAATTAAAATATTTAAAACCCAATGCTCTTCAAGCTCACATCCTCAAAATATCAGTTAAGATGGTTTTTTTTATTTATTATTTCAACTATTTTTAAACAGAATTCAGTCAGTGCCAAGCTCATAATCCCATGATATGCCCTAGAACATCTTATTTATCTTGATATTCCTTTCACAGAAGTACATATGACAGAAAAGCACTCACCAGAGAATACTTTTGCTTTGCGTCAGACAGATATTAAAACAATAAACTATGTTGCCCTGGGATTTTAGCTTATGAGCGACCGGGAAGCAACAAGGCAAAGATGAGATGTTTTTGAAAGGTGGGAAGGCAGTTCTTTTGGCAAATTCCCTGGAAACCTCTGGTCCTGTAATATTTTTGACAAGAAATATTTTTAAGGCAAAAGTTTTGGGTTATTTTCCAAGCAAATCAGGAAAACACGCTCCATTCCTTCAGAGTAGACATTAGAAGTGTCCCAAAATTATTCCAATATTCCTGTTATTCCATGCATTATGTGCTAGGAGAGAAGGAAAATCTGTGGCACAAGCATAAAGTATTAATTACATGATGTGGGAATTTTATTCTCTGTTGAAAATATTAGCACTTACATACAGCAGACATATGTCCTAGTTTTAAAAAGGTTTGTTTTTTTTTTTTTCCTGTGGGTGTTTTGTTTTAATTCATAGACGGAGGACGGGTCAGGATCTTGCTTATAGAATAAATGAAGAAAATGATAAATATACATTTTATATTTATAAAGAGCATATCCAACAGTAGAGTTTAATGTATTTGAGGACTCATTGTGCTACAGAAATGAAAATTAAGTCAAGCCTGTCTATGCAGTATGTCCTTGCCTTAGAAATAGGTTACTTGGCTTAAGAATATTAGTAAACCACCTAAAAACTGCTCTATGAAACTATTTTCGTGTTGCTTGTTTCAGTGAAGACATTCCAGATTTTATTTTCCTGTGGCGTTACTAATGGATTGAAGGAAGACCTTTGACATTTCTATTATGTTCCAGGATATTTTCAATACCAAGAAAATTACACAGGGAAAATAGGAATTTTCAAAAGGTGATTCAGAGAGCTTTTCTGAGCCAAATCATTAGTGGAAGCATTCGGGTTGGAAACCTTGATTCTGTTGATTTTGTCAGGTTTAATCTGTTGCACACATGTAATTACCTGAAAATTATACTGTAATGATGGCAGCTTGCTGCCACTCCAGGCAGCTGAAGGGTGGATGCTGCTGGCACTTGGTGTATCCTTCTCTGGGTTTTGTGTGTCAGTCATGTCTGACCTCCTTCAATCCAAGTGGACATGTATTGCAATGATATCAACGATTAATTCGTTCCCATTTTATTGTTGTAGTTTTTCCATCGTTTAACTGTTTGGCCGACTTGCCATTTTGAATTAGAATATGGGTCAGGACCAGTTTAAAAAATGAGTATTCGTGTGGTATAAATAATTTGCCAGCGCAAATTATTTATTTCTGAATTGAGTGTAGAAATGTTCTGCCAACTAAAATTTCAATTGGTCTGTTTTCTCTTAGGCTGAAATGGAATGGGAAGTCACTTTATCACCGATAAAATATATATCAGGGCATTGTATTTACATCTTGGTGGTTTTGTCTGCTTCTTGTTGCTTTGTAGGAAACAGAGCACCCCTGCAAAGGAGGCTGTGAGTGGGCCATTAATTAACCAAATTAACCATTATCGGGCTGCACTTCCTGACTGAGGGTGCAAAAAGCCTGCCAAAGGGAAATATCCATACATCTGAGAAGAGAAATTCCATACATGATTTCCAGGCTACAAAAACCTTATTACTGAACATTTAGGGGTCAAGCCATCTTTTGTTGTGCTTCTTGAATTAATTACCTTTATTTAGGAAGAGAATCACCCGATAGTAATCAGGAAAAGAAATGTGCCAATTGCCCTTCCTGCTTGCCGATTAAATAGAGTGGGCTTAAGTGAAAGCTTAAATAAAGAAGATACCAGTAGTAAGTAGGAAGGGAATGGCTTTTCATAATTCCCTCCCCAATGTATGGAAGTACAGAGAAATGTTGATGTCATCTCATGTTGAAATGTCTTTAGAAGGTTTTTAAACTCTTTTCTGTCCCATTGTGTTGGGCCTTGCTTTGATGCAGGATACCACTGGTTTTCAAGTAAGATAAAGATAGTACAAAATTTAAAAAAATTATGTAAAACTGCATTCATATGCATTGCATTATCTTGATATAAGTATCATCCTGGTTTTAACTGTAAAGTAAACCTTGTTGGGTTTTTTTGTTTGATTTTGGGGGGGGTTGTTTGTTTGTTTGTTTGTTTTGGGGGTCTGTTTGTTTGTTTGTTTATTTTATAGTGTTGCCTGGAATTCCTCCTACAGCATTTCTGATGCTCTGTATCAGTATATATTGTTTTTTCTGCAACTATTTTCAGGATAAATCACATTTTACCTCCTGCCTCTCCATATTTTAAATGGTCACTTATAAATAATCATAAAATACATTGAGTGTGTCCAAAATCTGTAAACATGGCTTTCATTTCACTCCCACAAGTGTGTTGTTGAGGGCCTTGCTGTTTGCCCTCATTCTTCTTTTGATCTGTTTAGTGCTGGATCAGTGTGTCTGAGCTAGCAGGCTTAGGAATTTTGGAAAGAGAGACATGTCCTGATTTGTGCCACTGATTTTTTTTTTCCACTTACACAAAACCCTACATGCGGGTAGTGGGAGATAGCTGGAAAGATATTAATTGTGGAGAGTATCTCTGTCTTTTTGTCCAAATAATAAAAATTGTGTGTGGCCAAGAAAAGCTGAGAGCTCAGGTGCCTTCCCTCTGTGTTCTGCTGTTGGTGGACACAGTGCTTGGCCACTGGCAGCACTGGTGACTAACCTGTGATTTAGGGCAATAGGACTGCTTGGACTTGCTCCTCTCAGAATGCAGCTAAATAGTGAGAATTACATTTAGTAACTCCATTTACTATTTACATCATATTTACATAGCGAGAATTACATTTAGTAATTCCATTCACTACGTACATTACATTTACGTAGTGAGAATTGCATTCTGTATTATCTTGCATCATGTTCTGTGATGCAATTGTACATCAGACAATTTGAGCACAGTCCTGGGTGCCACCTTCCCTGGCTCTGCCTCCTGTAATCTCTCTGCTGTGTCACCCATTTTTAGTACCAGACCCACAGTGCTGACTGTGCATCTCAAATCATCCTGTCTGGCAGATAGCAAACTAATGATTTTGTGCTTTTCAGCTTAGCCTGTAAGATTTGGTTTCAAATAAAGGCACACCTTAGTGTCAGTCTATTTTGTGATGGTTGTTATTGAATCATGGCTCTAGGAACTGTTCTGTGTACAGCAAAATTCCACCTGAATTTTGCAGATAATAAGTGCTTTTTAGGAATTAACATTTTTAGTATCAGTATGACTTTGCGGGTGCAATTCTTTGTTTTGTCAATTTTTCCTTTATGGTTTGGATTAGGTTAAGAGCTAGGTTTTTCCTCCATTCTTTCCTGCCTAAATTGTTCCCAATGCATTCTGACAGTGCGCTTTTTACAGTTCAATAATTCTGTTGAGCTTTAGGAATCCTTGTGTCATCTAAACAATATTTCTTGTCACTATGTCATTGACTTTCATGAACATTCAAATTACTAAATTTTGTCATCTCTTTATAGCAGTGCTACTCTTCATCCAGCTTTCCACAGCCGTGGCCTTTTTCCTTTGTCTTGGAAATGGTGCTTTGTTAGACACAGGGGATTTTTTCCATTTGCTTGAAACTTATAGCTGTCCAATAACTGGGAACACCAGACAAGGTATTGATCACTTTGATCATCTATATTTGAAGATTGTTCTTTAATTTGTGATCAAACATGTCTTCTCTGATCTCTGCTGTTTCTTTTTCTTTTATGGCCTGGGTGCTTTTTTTACCTCCTGAGCTTTTCCTTCTTTTTCAGTTGCTTTCTTTGTGAAAAGCCGACTGTTCTTTGTACCTCAGCTATTTGTAATTTCAGCTATGCAGTACTCTCATTTTGATTTTAAGTACATCATAAGTAATTTTACCCCCAGTTATAGCTTTTTTTCTTGAATTCAAAGTAGGTTGGTGTCATTACATAGCTTTACAAAGAGTTCTCAATCCTTTCCTTTGTATCCCTTCATATCCTCCATTTTCTTCTGGTTGTTGGAAACCCCTTGATGTCTTAGGGTGATGATGTCAGGTGGCTGCATATGAAATCCAGTTAAAGAAGGATGGAGAACAAAGGGAATTTCTGAGAAACAGAGAATCCCTAAATGGCCGAATCTGAGTGGCTGAGGCTGGAAGGGGCACTGGAGAACATGTTGTCCATGCCCTGCTCCAGCAGCAATGCCTGCAGCTGGCTCTCAAACAGCTTGTGAACATCTCCAAGGATGGAGATGCCACAGCCCCCCTGGGCACCTGTGCCAATGGCCAGTCACCCTGATGTAGAAAAAGCTTAGGCAGGGAGATGAGACAGTTTCCAGGTTTAACCATCAAGGTTTTGCACAGAAGGTTCTAAATTAATGGCTTCTCATCGTAGCAATGTACAGAGAAACCAGTACTGGATTGGTTTTTGGTACATGAGAAGAAAGGAAACAAAAAGAATAGTTCCATCTAGACTTAAAATAATTACAAAGAAGTCAGTATGTGGAAGTCATAGAAATAATAGATCAATTAGATCTGAAAGCAGCTTTAAGAAAATCAAATGAAAAGTTTGGTTTGAACAGTTAAGTGTCTTCCTATCATTTAACACAGGAATAAACAGTAGGTTGCTTTTTACTGAGATATTTAGTTTATGGGGGGGTTTTGTGTGCATTGGATTAGAAATTGGTATGGAATAATCCAAACATCTGATTCTTCTCATGTCTGAGGCCGAAATATTTAAAAACAGTGTTTTCAAGCAGTTGTCTGTCCCCTTTCTAGAAATATCTACATGTACGTCAGTATAAAAAGTTTCACCACATTTATGTGAAATTTGGTGCTAATTTGGATTTGACAGGAAACTTAATGCAGTAGTGTTGTGTAAAGGGATTCAATTACAGTGTGCAGTGTTTTGTAAGTAACTGTCTTGCATAAAAAAGTTAATTAATCAGAGCTGTGTCAATTTCCTTGTGCCATGTCAATTTGCAGCAAGGTAATTAATCACTAATCGCCTGGCGTGCAGCAAACTAAGGGACGATCCATGAGTCATTTGTTGTTATTTTTTCCCAAATAAATGGCACACAGAGCCATGAAGAAACACATCTTGCCTTTCATAATATTTTTATCGACAGTTTTGCATGTTGTAATAGACTGCAGCAACAAGCAGCTGTAGTTCAATGGAATATGAATATTAAAGAAACAAATGAGAGCAGATTTATAGGCCATTGCTTTTCTGTTATGTCAGTTTTGAGATTACACTGAGCAAATGAACAGTGAAAAATTACTCTTCCATGTGGAGAATGGTGATTAGACTTGTACATTAATTAGAGATTTCTGTTTTCCTTTTTAATGCATTTCAAATGAGAATGTCCTATAAGTAGGGGTTTCTCCAAAATACAGATTTATTCATTCCTAAACAACAGTGTATAACACTGGCATGTATTTTTTTACAATAGTAAGGAAATAATTGGTCTATAATTTTAACTATGATTCAAAAAATAAATAGTTTGTGAAAGAAAGAAAGAAATAGAAGTGACCAGCTGTGACTGTGTTTGATGTATACGGGAAATTTCCTTTGAATGCAGTTAATTCACAACTAGATCCCAGGGAAAACCATCTCACAACAGTGACAGGTGAAGAAATGTGTTTTCAGCCTGTAATTTTAAACACTGTGAACTTTCTAAAGATTTTTTTTACCCTGAATTTGAAGTGCGTGTATGTACATATATTTATATATAATTTAAATGCCTTTTCATGTTAAAATCTGTATTAACAGAGCTTACATTTTGCTTGCAGTGTGCTTTGGTCTGTGTATTTAAATGCACAAATCCTCTTTAGCTCACTGTTTATAATTCTTTCAAAGAATGCCACTTAATAATACTTATTACTATTACAGTAAAGGGGAAACACAGCAAATATTGGGATAAACTGCTGATTCTGTTCCTGAAATCTGAGATAATATCATATAGATTATTCTGCTTAGCCTTTCTCAGCATGCTACCCATTATATCTCTTTGTTTTTAATTTATTGTGTTTCCTCAACGGGGCTCCTCCTGAACTCTGGGAATAATGTAAATGTGTCTGCCTGTCTTTCCAGCAGTTAAACTGTGCCACAGTAAATTAGCGATAAACCGATTCAAACACGACGCAGCATTAAAATTCTTCACCATAAAACATTTGCAAACTCTTGGTGGCAGGTGACCTGCTACTCTGTGCGGAGGAGGAGAGATTAGGAGTGATGAGAAGTAGATGTGCACATCCATTTTGATGGCACACCTTTCTTGGGGCATATGGCACCCTCATACAAATTCAAACCGCAGCACAAATGTGAAGAATAATTGCCCATTAAAGTGGCTGTATATTTTTATGGCTTTGATACAAAATCTGCCCCCTGTTGTCTTTTGCATCTGCTGCTCTTTCATCTATCCCAAAGCTTTAAAGCTTTAATACACAGTGTATAACCCTTAAGTATTTTTTTGCCAGGTTATATTCCTCTTTTTGGGAGCTCGAGTTTTTCGTTGTTCCTTCAGCCTTTGTTTTGCCAGGCCTGTGTTGAAATATGGAGCCTACAAAGGGCACTTCCCTGTCATGTTCATTTAATAAAAAATTAGTAAAACAAATGCTTATATTACATCCTCTGGGAAAAATGAAGATTTGATTACATTTCATCTGTGAACTCAAAGATTTAAGTTTTTCTTCCTTATGCTCGTATTTGCTTTTTCTATAAAACTATTCATTATCTAAATTTTGCTGATAAACTACCATGAATCCTGTTAATTCCAAAGGCCTTTTTATTTGATTAAATGTGGCAATTTGCTGGCCATATTTCACGTTTGAGATCTAAACTGAAGGTCACTGAAGTGACAGTGATTCCACCTTTACAAAGCAGAAGAGAAATCTTTGTAGACAATATTCACTGAAATAATGCGTTTTAAAATTGTATCCCCCTAAGTATAAAAATAGAAGAAACAAGTTCAAAGAAGAAATCTTACCAGCATGATGTTCTTAAAATAATTTCATTTAGGCTGTAGTAGATGATTTGTATGATTTTAGATAATTATATGAAGCAAAGCCAAGGATTTCTACAGCATATTATTTATACTCTAATTTTTTTAACTTGAAAAATTAAAATTGCTGAGTGACTGTAGGAGCTGAGTTTTGTGGTTGTAGTCTCATTCATATTTGAATAGCTGAATGAATATCTATAGAAGGATGGAGCCGTTAGATGAAAATGTAAATTGTTTCCTATGGCTTGATGTTTGATTATATACTGTCCTTAGAACAGTCTTTCTTTTTATAACCTCGTGTTCTCACCCCCTATCATCAACATGCATTTGGAGAAATCTGCCTTTTCTCAGCCACAGATCAGAAGAATTCCAGTCGTCAAATTACTTTGATGAATTTAAGCTACTTTTGCTTAGAAGTGGGCTCAGATGCTTCCCTGCTGAGAGTCAAACACATTCTCAGCCCCATTATAATAGCATTTTCACTGACTGAGTTTCAGCAGCCTGGCACTGAGGCACTAAGGAAGGTTGACCTACAAACTGCAAGTCATTAAAACCTCTACCCCTCCTGGCTACTATCTTCATTACTTTTGGGACTGGTTAATAGCATTTAATGCTTCCTGATGGGACAGCCCTTTTCATAAAATTCTTTTTATGAAGTCCATTCTTCAGTTGTGTTCTAATGCTGCCACTTCTACTGGTTATTTTGGGGTGAGGATATTAAAAAGTTGGTAGCAAAATAAATTCTGTGGTTATTACATATTCCTACCCATCTGATTTCTCAGCTGGGCTGAAGGAGCATTATGGGTTTTTTTTTCTGAACTCAAATCCAGGGTTACAAAACCTGTTGATTATTTTACCTCTCATCTCAACCTCTAATATTACTATCTGACAGTAGAAAGTGTGTTTTCAGATAGTCTGATTTTCAGATGAACCCAAATCAATTTTTGGGATTCATACCATTCTGTTGTGAATAAATTCAACTGTTAGACCTCACTTGATTGTAAGGTCTTGAAAGGCTGCTCTTAGTTCCATGTTAAGTTTCCATCACATCTGATCCTCTTCCTGACAGAATTGCACCTCACTGCTCTGCCTTCCACTAATTCCATCCTAAGTTTTTTAGTGCTTTGCTTTACTTTAGACATTTTATGCTCTGTGACTTTATTAAGAGAGTAATGCAAGGCAAGCATAGAAAACAATTACATTACTTCAGGCTTCTCATTCAAACTCATCCTTTGTGTTGCTGATCCGTTGAAAATGATAAAAAAAAAAAAATCACTATCTTGTCTTAGCATCTCCTATGACTGCTGAGCCTCTCTTACAGGTTTTGGATTTGGCAAACTCTTATGGACTAAGTGACTCTCCCTGCTATCTCTGTTTTCTTCCTTTTTCTCCTCTTTTGTTAAGACAAAGCCTTTTTTCTCATAAAAATGTAATTTAAAAAAAAAAAAAGTTACTTTTTACTTCATTCGTTTATGGGCCTCTCTGCTTTTCCAGTGACATTTTTTGAGGAAAGCATTCACTGACAAAGATTTGAGGTCAGTGACCCTCCTTGTGATTCTTTCCAAGGTGTGACTGCCATGAAGAGTAAAGAGAATTTAGGAATGCTCAATTGTTGCAAAATATGTACCTTAATATGTCTGTCTGAAAGCTGAGTTGAATGGTACAATTCAAAGGAAAAAATGTTCACAGACCACACTGGGGGTTCATTGTTTCCCAGAGGCATTTCCTCAGTGTCTCCCCACAATTTCAATGGGTTTTAATTTATTCCTTAGGACTCCAGAAGAACAACTGCTGTAAATGTTGCCAAACGTAGGTGTTCATTGCAAAGAATTAATTACTGGAAATGATCTCTGGGCAGGACTTTCCAGATCGTGACTTTCAAGCCCACAAAGGTGTTACGTATCTTACACTGCTGGAGCTTGGGCTGCTTTTGAGTTAGCTGGATTTTCTCTATCACTTCTGTTCTTCTTGTGAAAGTATTTTCTATCAATATTTAGTGTTTTCCATCGATACTTAGAAAATTACAGATGCAAGTGAGGAAATTTTAAGGTTTTCTGACCTTTTTTTTTTTTTTTTTTTTGGTAATTGTCATTTAGGTCAGTGAAATTTCTCTTAATTTTGACAGTTTAAGAGTGTCCCTAAAGGCTGCAGTATGTCATTTAACATGTCCGCCATTTCAGATATCAGTTTTTCCTGGCCATTCTCTCAAATCCATTTCCACCCATTTGCTTAAGCCAACTCTTCTGAGCACTGGTTTGTTGGATTTGTTTCTGTTTATTTAGTTAATTGCATTTTTTTTAAGACACAAATTAACAATCAATGTATTGGGGAAACTTGCTTCTAGAAATACCTATTGTTTGGAAAGGAGTGATTTTTCCAAGGCAGACAGACTGCAGCTGAACATCACACTTACGCAAAGATAACTGCACTGGATTAGATCAGTTCTCCATCCAGTCCAATACCTGTGACTGCAAAGGAGCAAAAGCCAGATGAAGAAAGAAAAGAAAAGCTGTAGGACTGGAGGAAGTGTGTAGGTCTGCAGTTCTCTGAACATTATGTAAAACTATCTTTTGCATTTTCCTCTGCATATTGTATTAGTTTTATTAAATTTTATACAAGGCTGTATACTTGGAAAAGGACAGAAGTTAATGGTTCCAGCAGCAGGTCACATTCTGTCACTACTCTATTTACACTGGTCAATTCTCAATCCTGTTGAATATGCAGAAGTACTTACAGCATTCATATTTCAAACAGATGATGTATATGTTGTTTTTCCTTAAAAGGAATGTTTTCCAGTAGGATTCCTTTAAGACTTATGCGGTTGCTTGCAAAGTTGTCAACAGAATATCAAGTTCTGCATGTTCATCTTTCTGATTTTGACACATTGCTTTTATATTTCTTACAAAATATGGTATTTGCACTTTCTAAGACTGTTCTAATTTATTTGCATTGCCATAAGGTTGGTTCGTACTGTATCACAGGCATGTAAATCTTTGCAGAATTACTGTGTGACCTTTTTGTCAGATAGAAGGACCTAGAAAAGCCCCAAAGCCACAGCAGTAAGGTAGTAATACAGAAATCACCATAATTACAGTATTTGCCTTTACATGTTCAGCCAGCCAGGCCTAAAAGTTGTGAATTTTTTTCATTTTCTTTTTTTCAAATTCAAGGCTTCTTCTAAAATTTGATGTCAAATGAGGATTGAAATTAAATTATATTTCCGATTTAAATTTTTTATACATCACTATTTCCATTTGCTTGTTTTTATTAGGGTTTTGCTAAGCAATATTTGGTTTGTTTATTTATTTACATACTGAAAAAAAATCAACACAATGAAGCACATCTGATGTAACATGACTGCCAGCAGAACTAGATTTGATTTTACCTGTCTCACTGATGAATTCATTCATGAAATACCTCTTCTAACACTGACACGCAAAATATGTACAAAGGAGAAATGAAGTAATGAGACACTGCTTAAAAAATTGGAAGAGGAAACAAAGTGGGAAATTTTGTTTGTTATTTTGGGGTTTCATTATTATTTTTTCAATTTAAAAGTTATCAAGAGAGAAGTTTAACAGAATGAAAGCCTCTAATACTGTTCAGTTTCTGGTTAAAATATTTTAAGTCTCACATGGAATGGTAATTAATTTTCTCAGTTCCAATGACAATATAAAAATATCTGTGTTAATTTCTTTGTTATATGATTAAGTTATTTCTGTTTGGTCTGGATATTATGTGGATTCAGATGTATTTCTAAGGTGTACCACTCTTGCCTTTGAAGGACTAAAAGGTACTTTTATGTACACGGCGCAACCCCAAAAAGTGAGAAAAGAGAGGAAAATATCTTTCCATTATTACACACTCAAGAGCTGGTTAATAATCCAACTCTTGAACAAAAGCAAAGCTCTTTTCAGTTGGAAAAATCACTGGATAATTTAGATGACTTGAGGTCACCAAAGTCTCTAATGTCTCACCCCCACTCAAAACAGGGCTGACTTTAGAAGACAGATCCAATAATGGGATGCAAATATCTCTGACATTATAAATCTGAGCCTGAACTTGGACCTCGGGAGTCTCCTGGTAGCAGTGTTGGCTGAACCAGTCTACACTCTCTTTAATAGTGTCTTCTGAGAAACCCAGAGCCATATGTGACGCCGCCATCCAAATTCCCGGTTTGCTGCCTGCCCTTTGTGCGCGGAGATTCGCGTGAAAAAATGAGTTAAAACTCTTCGGTGACTCCCTCGTCCAGCTACAGGCAGGCTTTTTATAAGGCCCACTGCTTGCTCCAGAACGTGGACACTGCACACTAATCCCTGTTTTTTCTTTCCCTCTGCAGTGCCAGGATTTCCCTACCCTGCTGCGACCGCAGCTGCCGCGTACAGAGGTGCCCACCTACGAGGCCGAGGCCGCACGGTGTACAACACGTTCCGGGCAGCAGCTCCCCCTCCTCCCATCCCAGCCTACGGCGGGTAAGGAGCTCTGCTTCCCTCACCTCTGGCTCAGCGGGGATCCCGGGAGCCTGGGCACCATTCCCAGCCCTGCCGCGTGCGGGTCGTGCCTGCCCGGCGCCGGCGCCTCGCACAGCGGCTTGAAAAATGACTGTAATTTGTACTGCCATGCTTGGTGGCCTTAAGCGTTTCAGATGTCACATACTGTTATGTAAATGCTCCCACAAACGGAGTGCTCCGGAACGGGGGAGATTGTTTCGGCTAAAGGTATATTTTTGATGATTGCAAACATCTGGTTATTAAGGAGGTTGGATCGAGTTAACTTCTTTTTCTTCAAATCGCCTGCCGAAAGTTGTCTCTGCACCTGAAGGCTTAGTGCTGTATTTTTTTAAATACATATATTTTTTTTAAATTGCAGTTTTCTTAGTTTTTTCTAGTTGCCATCCTTGCCATGATGGAAATCTGGGGTGCTTCTCTCAGGGCCATGGGTTTTGTGTATGTTTTTGCTTAAATAATGCCTTAAGATTTCGCTGTCAGTGATTTGCATTTAGTAAAACCAAGTAGTAAACTAAGGAACCAAAAAGAGGAATTCATAGTGTTAATTTCTAGAAACTCTTTAATCTTCTGTATTTCAGAAGACTGCTTGGGTTTTATGAATATTTTTGTGGAAAAGAAAGAAGAAACAATTTCTCCTGTAGCTCTGCAAAAGCTGACACAGAAAGGCTTTGTGTGCTGCACATAATACTTAAAAACCCTAATAACATTAGCAAAAGATTTTCAGCTGTGAAGAAATTGGGGAATCTGGAAAATCAGAAAACTTGGCAGATCCTAGGCCAGAGCAGTATTTTGTCAGAAAAACTTGATTTGCCACTACCTCTCTGTAGAGCTGCTGGATCTTTCTGGGGAGGGGTCAGGAAAGGTTGGCCTGGGCAGTGAGAGAGGGTGATATCTCTCTCTGTCTCTCTCTGTCTCTCTCTTTCTTTCTCTTTCTCTCTCTCTTTCTCTCTCTCTTTCTCTCTCTCTCTCTCTCTTTCTCTCTCTTTCTCTCTCTTCCTGTCCCCTTGCCCCATTCCAGTAGGTGATGGGTGCCCTGCACCAGTTCCCACAGTTTCTCAGTAAGCCTTGCTAGGACTAAGCCAAAAGGAGCATCTGATTCCAGACAAATTTGCTAATCTCATTAGTCAGCCTTTAGGCTGACTTTTCAGGGATTTATTTATACAGGCAGTCTGACAATTCCATCACATTGGGCAGTTATTGTCTCAAAGAAATAAGATATTCTGAAAACCAATGTAAAAATGATACCACAGAATCAGGTTATTTTGTAAAAGTGTATTCTATTGATTTGACTGTTTTGTGTAGTTTATTAGGCAAAACAGTATTGCAACTACTGGAGATAGACAGTTTTCTGAAGTTTGCCTGAATTACTTTTGGATAAGGATGATGTCCCACCAAAGTTATCCTTCTGTTGCCATACTCTCAGTCAGTCCAGGCATTTGTACATGGCAAAGATGGAAGCAAGTTTAGAATACCCTGCATTAGATTTCAATCAGAATTCCTCAGCTACCAAATGGATACTGCATCTAAAGAAAGTGGACTCTCCGTCTCTACCTTGTTTAAAGACAAATTCTTAAATTCAAACATTGAGTGAACATGCAGTGTGATAACAAGGTGGGCCGCTCAGTTTCGTGTCATTAACATCACACCTCAGTTAAATACAAAGTCATAAAGGCCTATACAAAAATAATTACCAGCTATGTGTGATTGGACAATACTTTTTGGTTAGTATTTCCAAAATGAGTCAGTACTTTCTGACTAGTACGTAACTTAAATTTGCCTTAATTCGAGGCCACATGTGGGTCCTCTATGTGTACATGTGTGTGGTATACACATTATTATGCTTAGTTCAGTGACTCAGCTGCAAGAATTCCGTTTCCATGTAGCACATGGATATCCTCATGTAATCGTACTGCTGCTTGCCAGCACCTTTAGCAGGAAGTTGGATGTGCAAGCACAGAGAACTCCTGGTGTAAGTCAGAGCAGAGGTTTTGCAGTCAGGTCCAGCAGTGCTCCAACTGAACTGGTTTCCAGGAGGTCAGCTCAGCACTCCCACTCCTCTGCAGGGTGGTTTGACAGGCTGAGGCTCATTCCCATCGTGCTTGTGCCAAATCTGACTTCAGAGGGAGCCGTGCATTGCACTGCTCACGGGTCCTGTCGTGTCCTTGCTCTGATGGCTTCCAGCTGTCTGAGAGGAACCCCTGCCCATCTAGGGCTCACCTTGCCAGGAAACAGAATTTGACACGGCAAAAGTTCTCAATTACTTAGCCCTGTCTTAAATCATGTAGATGTTAGTTCAGATATTTAATTTTCAGATAATTAATTTAATTTAATCCACCTGTGCCTTCCAATAAGTCCCTGCTTTCTGAATTTCATTTTGTAACTCATGGGTCAGTACAGAAGTTGCACTGATCCACAGCTGGGGTAGTAAAGCTTTTTTTCCCCATAATTTCTTTGGCCTGATGTATTAGGTCTCATGTTGGTATCTTCACTGATACAAGAGTGTAACATGAAATTTCTGTGTGATGCTCGGCTCACTTTTTCTATTCTGTGACCTATCAAAGAAGCAGAAAGAAATTTTCATCTGAAAAAAAAATGTTTTATCAATGGAAATAAATTATGAGAATGTGGTTTTTGGTCACAATATGAATAGAAGTCAAGGAAAATTACTGGGGTAATAAAGAGATCACAGAGAATGAATCAGCTTAGAGAAGGAAGCAAACAACTTGGAATATCATTTGTTGATAAGAAAAATGGAGTAAGTTTTGAATGCTGTTTTGCAATTAATTTAGTAGCAATTTCTTTTTTAACTCAAGGAAGGAGCCCGGCCTTACAACCAAGAAAACAATTTCACACTTAAATATTTTCAGTCATAAAAAAGACACTTTTTTTATAATGATAGATACAATTTTAAGAATAATTTTACATTCAAATCTATCAATGTTTAGTTAGAAAAATATTTCCTTTCAAGAAAGAACCTACATGTAGTTGCAAAACATAAAGCTAAAGATTGCAATTACCTTCCTCTTATTTTCTTTTATTTCATTAACCTTAGATCTTGATCTACTTCTAGGTCTTGTGGCCATAAGGCAGGATGAGTTATGGTGGTTCCTGTTGGAAGGTGTCTTCTGCTGTGCCTCCCACTTGCCGGGGAGCAGCAGACAGGCTTTGCCAGGTCCCAGGGAAATTGCTGGGTACAACCATGCTTAAGGCCGTTATTTTCTTAGAAATCAAAGAACAGCACATGTGCTTTAAAATGTGTCATTTAAAAATTGAGTTACTGTTCATGAGATACATGGCACTGCCCCAGTAATTAATGGATCCTTCACTTCTGAGTGAGATATTTCACAATTCCTTGAGACAGCATCTTGTTTATTAACTCATGGAAAGTGCTTCGCTTTTAGCACCTGTGGCATCCTCTCTAAAGCCTTGAAATATGAGAGTGTACTTACAACTACATATAATTAATTTATGTATCATTAAATGCCCCTGACACTGAAATGGGGAGTAAAGCTTGGTTTGTGTGAGAACACTGAATGTTGAAATTTAGAGTTCGGAAGTCTGCACTGCATAGGGAGCTTAACTGCAAAATGGTGCAGCAGGAGAGGGAAACAAGGGATCTTTAATCTGTTGTCAAGAAAACCCAGAGTCTTGGTATATCTGGTAGTAGAGCAGTAGCAGATAGCAGGAGTAGTGAAACTAATGAGAAGGCTTTCTGTTTCAGCATCCTTTGCTTTAAATTCTTCACAAGTGTAAGTGTGTGATGACTTTGTCTTCACATTTCCTCTCTGCTGCTTTCAGTTCTGATGAAGCTAACAGAGAATTAGCTTTCAGTGTGTGTCTCCTCCTCTGCAGTCTTTCCTGGGAAGGCAGGAGAGAGCAATATGCTTTTTTTCTCTTTGAAAAGAATAGTTAAAAAAAACCCCCAACCCAACCCTAAATAGAATTGTGAATTTGTGGGGAGTGTGGAGGAGAAATAACAGAGATAATTCAGAAACTGTTCCTCTTGTTAAAATAAACATTCTCAAGTGCTACTTGTTAACTGATTCAAAATGAAAATGCAGCTTTATTTTTAAACCCTTATTCTGAACTCTAAATATAAGAAGATTAGTATGAGCTACTACATCTCCTCTGATTGTTATGGGTTTTTCCTACTATCTTTCCTTGGGCTCATGTAAATTTCCTCTTACTTTGGACTCTGTGTATACATGCAATTGTTGGAACAAAAAATGGTTTTTGCCAGCATATATTGATTCATGTCTGCCAGCTTTGTTCTCTGCAGCAATGCCCTCAGTCAATATCACAAAGCAACTTGTCCATGGCAGAAACTGTTGAAGCTGGAAAGGCAAGAAACTGGAATTAGAGAACATTCTAAAAAAGTTCAAACTGCCTCTTACAAGAGTTTCAGTTCTATGTTTACAGCACTTAAAACCCTGTTATTAGAGTATGGAAACATGTTGCTTTAATTTTGTCTTTGTTTTAAATAAGGCTGTAGCTTTATTTATGTCTCTTCTATCATTTGTCTCATGAAGGCCTTAGAGAAGGGGCTCATGTTAAAGGTGATTTCCAAAACGAGGGCTGGACAGTGTAGGACAGTGAGAGGGACCCTCCCAGCAATCAGAAAACACAACTGTTGTTCCTCAGCTGCTTTCCTGTAATTGTGCTGGGGAGGTGATGGAGAGCTGTGGCCATTGCTGTGCCAAGGAAGGGAATTGATGCTGACAATGGCTACCTGCAACAGGGGCTAGACAGAGTTAAAAGAGTAAAGCAGATATTTATTAAAGGCCTTTAACAGATACACCTTGGGCAGTGCAAGAGCCTGGCAGCGGCTACACCCAAGAGGGACAAGGGTCATGAGTTTTTCAGACAGAAATAAGTTTGGTCTGTTTGCATATCAGAGGTTAATCCTCAAATTGCAGCTTCAGGTAATGAAGTCATATTCCCCCGGTTTGTGTCTCCTCCCCGATTCACTTTTGTTTGTACTTTTTGGGGCCTGAGGAAGTCTGTCCTTGGTTCTCAGGTCTGGAAGGATTGTTTTGTCTGACCAAAATGTGAAGAGTGCTTGCTAACACTTTATAAGGAGTTCAGAGTTATACACTAGTGCAGCACAGGATCTGAAAAATAGAAAAGCTAAAACATAAAGTATCAGAATCAGGGGTGTGATGCCCAATTGCTCCCTTGACTGCACCACTCAGGGTGAGCCTCTGGTTGGGTGTACTGCCCTGGCGGGATGTGTGTGGCTGAGGGCCGTGGATGCTCACCTGCTGGGAAGTTACTCAGCTAAGGTTTGTGCAATCAGGGACTGTCTTTTTATGTCATTGATAGATTATTCAACTCAATCCTTTTGAAAGATAAGGACAGAAAAATGATAATGAAGACAGATGTGGTTCTCCCAGAATATTATAAAGGTGGAATCTAAACTAGTAAAGAGTTTGTGTTAATATAGTTACAAAAAGTGATTATGAGACACAGAGACTTAAAGAATTTCCTTTTTAGAGAAAAATAATTTCAGGAAATGATTGCCACATATGATGTTATTTGGATGCACATTTTCATATTAAATCAAGATTTCTCACTTCTCCAAGCTTTCCTTAGCAGAATAAAATAATAAAATGCAACCGAATAAACCCCCCAAATTTGTTCTTTTTAATGCCTCCAGGAAGTGCATTAACACATCCATTCCTTGGGTGAGGTAATTCAGATTTCAGTAACATGGCTATTTGGAAATCCTGTGTTGTTTTACAAGAAGCACAAGACCTACCTGTCTATCAAGATTTTTTTTTTCAATATAAAGTGTAAAGGGAGCTGTTGTAAGATGGGTACCTGTGTGATGCCTTCAGTCTCTTCCCATGCTCAAGACATACTCCTTGTTTTCTGCCTAGAGCCTCAGAGAGAGAAAAAGGGGTGATAAACCAAGCAAATTAAACCAAAATAAAACAAACAAACAAAAAAGCCTTGGAAATTTATATACTAAAGCAAGGAAAAGCAAAGCTTAGTTCTTGGTGGTTTACACTTTGTACTAATGGTGAAGGGTGCAGTTAGAAAATACAATTGACCCCATTGGTAAGATTTGGTCAGGAATCAACAAATGAAAAGAACACTGAATAGAGGAAATATTCTCTGAAAAACTATGGAAGTGTGAAGAATTACTTTTCCTCAAACTTCAGGAGAAGTAGAAGGGTTTTTATTTAATATCACTGTCATAATACAAGATTATAGGGAGGAAATAAGATACAATCAGCTGATTTTTTTTTGTAGTGCAAGTTGTGCTTGGGACTGTTACACTCATTTGCCTGATTCTGTCACTTCATCTTAATACTGGCCATGTCTAATGATGGAGTTATGCATATATGTCTCACTTTAGTGCTGGGTACATTTTTCAGAGTAGTATTTATGAAGTGGTTTCATTTAGAACTCAAAATAAGTTTCTGTCTATACGTGACTGGAAGGAAGACCGGGGTGGATGAATGAACCTGTCCAAGAGTACAACCAGCTGCACTTAGGAATGAAAAATTTCTCAGCCCCTATTCATCTTTGCTGTGTATCAACAGATCACCAAGAGGAGGAAGGACAAAAGTTTCCCTCTCTGACACATGCTTTCTCCAAAGCATTGTTTTCTGAGTAGCAGTGTTTAATTGTAATTGAGGGTAGGGTGTCTGGATGTGCAGTGATGGGTTGGCCTCGGCTGGCTGCCAGACCCTCACCCAGCTGTGCTCTCCTTCCCCCTCTCAGGAGTACAGGGGGACAAAGGAGGATGGAAAAGCTCCTGGGCTGAGATAAAGACAGGGACGTTTCATGCCAATTGCCATCATGGACAAAACAGATTTGACTTGAAAAATGAATTTAATTTCCTACTGAAGTGCAGTTAGAGGGTTATAAACAGAGGAGGGACCTAAACCACCTTCCCCCAGCTCTCTCCCATCTCCAGCAGGAGTGGCCCAGGGATGTGAGGACCCCAGGGTTGGGGCTGTGGGGCCCTCATCTCCAGTAAACTCAGTATTCTTTGTGTGTCATCTCATCCAAGTCCTCCCATGCTGTCCATGGTTTTGTGCTCCTACCTCACAGTCATGTGGAATGCTTTATTTCTTACGTGCAAACAGGTAGAGAAAAACATGCAGTGTTTTAAAATAATCAGAGTATCCCAACCAAAACCAAGGTGAAGGTACCGTGCAGTGTAGGTAACAAGCTCTCTGAAAGCTGCCAGTGCAGACCAGGTTTTGCATATTTTGCTCTGCAGACATAATAAATAGAAAATATATGAGTAAAGGTCTGACCTTACTGAAACAAATGGCAGACACTCTGATTTAAGTGGAGCTCAGTTTTCACCTGTTATTATTCCATGGCAAACTTTTATCATCAGTGTGGTTTTATCCATGTCGCTGTGTGCATATTTATGATTTTCTCACGTGATTCTGACTTAGCCACATACCAGCTCAGCCCTGTGGGGTTTGGTCATTGACCTCCATAGGTCAGTTTTATTTCTGCCATGAAAATCTTTGTTGGAATTGCAAAATGGCTTAGGCTAGCAACTTGGTTATAACTATTATTCCTAGATAATGGTATTCCTCAATTGAAAATACTGTTGCAAAAAACCCTTATTGTTTTATTAGCTCTCATGTTTAGCTTGGGTTGATTCTGATATTGGAAATACACATTTCAAGTTGCAGAACTGCCAAATGGATGTAAAATTGCAGGAATGACCTAATGGGTGTAATTGTTAGGCCACTGTTGTGCAGTTCCAGTTTTATTTAGTCTAGTCATTTAAGCTGTCTTTGTCACAGTGTGTCATTTATCCTGAAGGGTTTAGAATCTTTCACTGTTTACACTGATGATTGATCTTAGCTGAAATGACACCATCTCCGGGTGAGCTGGTAACAGCAACGTTACCACTTTTTTTTTTTTTTTTGAGAGAAGAAGTAGTAATGTATCATCCAACCCAAACAGAGGAGCTCAGAACCACTGGCATGTTTGCCAAAGCTGTAAAATGCTCAAGTAGGCAAAGTTAATATTTTTTTCATAGGAATAGCACCCTGAAATTCTCAGCAGACCAGCTGTCACTATTGGGAATGTGCATTGAGCCAACAATGCAGTACCTATGGGTTCTCTCACCTCAGTGTAGACTGAATATTGAGATTTCATCCAGTGGGTAGAACACGACCAGCATAATGATTTCACCCACTCTTCTCACCATTTCAGTTTAGGCTGTGTTTTGTTTGCCATCTAAGTAGTGAGAAGTAACCCTTTATTTTAGAGGGTCAGCATAACTGCAGGACAAGAAAGCAGTGCTTCAAGAGTTAGCTTTTTGTAAAGGTGTTGAAACTGGAGGTAGGATTGGCCCACTGAAATTTTTCATAGGAAAGAAAAAATGCTGTCAATATGTGGTTTCTTAAAACCAAAAAGAGGGAAAGAAAAAAAAAAAAACCCAAACATAATCAAAAGTCTTTTCCAATCCTGCCATGCTTTGCCTTCCTTTGGCTAAGCATTTGGCATACTTGATAAGATGATGTATTTGGTACAGGTTCACTTCTGATAATTACTGCCAACCTCCTTAACCAATGTGAAGAGTGCCTTCCTTCCCCCTCCCCTCTGTTCTTGTGAGAGACTAACCTCAGCTGTGCAGGGGTTGGTGGCATTTGCATGTGGAAATGCACTAATATGGATGTTTTTCTTTGTGTGTGCATCCTTGCAGTGTTGTATACCAGGATGGATTTTATGGTGCAGACATTTATGTAAGTATTCATTGATGTGCATGCTGTCCTTGTACATTACCAGAGTCATTCTTTTTACAAGTTTGCTGCCTAGCTTGACTCTGTTTTGTCTATTTACCATCCCTTGCCTGTCAGAAAGAATTGAGAAGAATATCTCTCACATTGGAAGACCTTTCTGTTCATTACATCTATCATTGTTCAGTGGAGCTGAATTAACTCTTCAATCAAATGCAGAATGAATGCAAAAAGATGTGAAAAATGTGTGTGTGTGTGTGTGTGTGTGTGTGTGTGGAGGGGCGTCTCCCTTCGTAATTGAAGTTCAAAGAAAAAATAAAGCAAAGCAGAAACATTCTTTTACAAATCCCCACAAGCTCTTTAAAAAAAATATCAGGGCAAGCTGAATATTATTAATACTTGAAGTACAAAAATACTTTGTGGAGAGACACAGGTTTCCCAAATCCAGCCAACACTGGGAATATGTAGGTGCCATGGTGATAGTAGAGCTTAATGCCATTGCAAATTTAAAATATGGCAATGTATTGTCTGTGAGCTGAGTAAATTCCAAAAATTGCACTACTAAAATCCACTAATTTCTGTTTAAAGGAGATGGGTAGAGACTGCTCAAAATACAAGTGGATAATTTGTTAGGAAAGATTCATAGTCCTGGATCCATAACTATCTGTGCACCCAATTGCTCACCAATTTCATCTGAAATAATATTTTAAACTTTATTTTTTGCTATTTTTTTTTAAATTTTCATACTTTTTTTTTTCTTGCCAACTTTTTTTTATTTTGAACGTGTGCAAAGAGGCTCCATATGTCTGAGTATGCAAGAGGTTTCGGGGGGTGAGGCTAAATTTCACTCTTCTAGAATTCTTATAGCTAATGTGTAGATGTAAAATATTTCACTGGTAGTAAGCAATATTTATTTTTGTTATTCTTTTAATAAGGCAATCTGGTTCTAAGTTACAGGTCTTTTTTTCATCAGACAACTTTCTGTAACCTACTTGTACTGTTTCAGTTGAGATAAAATGAGACAGATGAGTTGAAATTTGAATGAATATTAAAAATTAAATGGGCAATGCTAGGAAACATCCCTTGTGTTCATTATCAGCAATCTTCTAGAAGTATTCCCAAGGGAACAGATTTTTGTTAGTGAGTTTTGTATAAAGAAAGAAAACAATTTGAATTTAGGCATGAAGTAGGTTTTGTTTTTCTGATGGAGGTGGAAAGACTGATCCTTATCTGAAAATTCATTTGTGCAGCTTAAAAACATATTTAAAATAAATTAGCGAGGGTTAAAGTCCTCTCCCTATGTACTTACATACTCAGTGATGTTATCAGTGAGGAATTGTTCACAACACAAGAATCACCCACTGGCTGAAGGTGGGTGCTCAAGCCAAACGAGTGGCTCTGATCTCACGCAGACACGCTACTGTCCAGTTTTAGAGCTGTGTAGGACACGTTTTACAGTGTGGAATTTCTTCAAGTGTGGTTTCCCTTTTGCACGTTCTTTCAAACCATCCAAAGAGTTTGACATCCATTTTGCTGAGTTTACCAGCCCAGAAATCTGCAGGGCAGCAAGCCACCTTTCCCAGGAGGGCTTGGGGTGAGGGTATAGGTGGGAACTGGATGTCACTGGAGCAGTTTGTGGGTTTGGAACCCACTGCTGCTGAAAGCCAGGAACAGCTCGTTGGTGATTGACAATTTTATTTTGTAAGTGGCCTCACACCCTCTCACAGACCTTAATATTTTGTTTCCAAATGGAGGATGGTTTCAATGAGAAAGGTACTGAATAAATGACTAATTTCTAGTATAGCCTCAGTTTTGTTGTCTGCAATAGCTGTGTGCTTTAGGAAATGAAATAACTACACTTGTTTTCACTCAGTTGCAGCCTCGTGTTTCTGATTGCATGTCTTAGTTCTCTTAATGCAACAGAATGTTTATCTTTATAGCAGGTGACAGAATTAAAACACTCTTCTGGAAATGCAGTTTCTTTATCATATACAAATCTTTTTATTTTATAAATAATTTTTCTTCACATTTGTTCCTACTTGCATATAAAGCATTTGCAGGGGAGGGAGAGAGATAGAAAGAACTGGCATAAATCAAATGAAACCTTAAAATTCACAGTGTATTAGTTCTTAGTGCAGCAGTTTGCAGCAGACCAAGTTATTTATTAAATCCCAATTGTTTATGACATAGTTCCACTCAGCTTTTCATTTTAAGTGCAAAGCTGAAGCTTTGTGAAATGACAAATGCTGTGTGAAAAAAAGGAGAAAAAACATTTAAACAGTGTAGGGTTTAATGGTAGATTGGAAGGAAAGGAGCCTTAGAAACACCACAGAAAGCAAAACAGGAGGCACACAATAGTGAAAAGTCAGATCAAAAATATGCATTAATGGGTACATCAGAGGGGGTTTTGTCCTGCCCTGATAACACTGAGAAACAATAGATGGACTCAGATATGCTCTGCCTAACTTGGGATCAGCAGAGCCTTTGGTGAGAGAGACCACAGATTTAGGGAAAGGGAGGGAGGGAGGGCAGACACAAAAAGATCTTGGCTGCGTAAAAACTGCAGGGTGAACCAAGAACAGCAAATATCCAGAGCTGCTCAATACTAACCAGTGGAATAGAAGAGATCAGGAATATAAAAATAGTTGGAAAGTACAGTCTAAAGTGAAAAATCAACAGCAGTGATTCTAGATGTAATATAATATATTCTGTATTTCGTATAATTCTATATGGAATGTAATAATCCTTCTGAAATAGCTGAGCTATTGAATTCCCTTTTAAATGTGCCTTTGAGTAGGAAAAATAAAGGAGATTATTAGGAAGTAAGGAAGACCTTTTAAAATTAAGTATTGATTCACTAAGAGAAAAAGTCATTAAAAGAGAATTAAAGTTGCCTGCCAGCAAATATAGAAGTTCTTAGATGAAGATTGACACCTGTGAAAATAAGAAAATACACTCCACAAAATGAAGCAAAAAATAGTAAGTCTCAGAAATATGCAGTTAGAAAAATAGCTCTGCTTTATCTTAAATCTGTTTTGGTTTTTTTTGTTTGTTTTGTTGTTTGTTTTTTTTTAATTACCATTGTCATAAAGAATGTTGTCAGAATATGTCAGTCATCAATTCACACCTAAAATGTGGGAAGGCTCAGAAAATGAGAACCTTCCTCACCAGCTCCAGAACCCTGTCACCAGGGTAATGGTTTAACCATGGCCATTAGTCAATTTACTGCTCACAGCAAGGTTTTCTGAACTTCCCAGGATTCTGGACCTGGGATACTGCAGCTGGAGAGAATCCATGCTAAAATATGCATGTATAGGTTTTAATTTATTTTTTTCATTTTTGAGCTGCTGGGCAAGAGTAAGGCAGATTTTTATGGTCAGGGGAATGGAATGAGGCTGTTTCCTAATAGTTATTGCCATCTCCTTTAGCTCAAAGCGAGGGTGGAGTTGGGGATGGAGGATTTATTTGTTTCCCCAGGGAAAAGCAGAGGTAATTATCTAGCCAACATTCCCCTGACCCCAGATGAAGTCCCTGGAAGCCATCAGGTCCCCTGAAAGGCACTGTTCTGATGTGAAAAACGGGTTTGCAGGTAGCACTGAAGATTTTCTTTGGAGAACCAAGGATTTTTGTGTTTTGCCAGTGGAAGGGTGTGGCATTTCCTGTGACTCACAGAACCAGAGTGAGAGGAGGAGAAATGACTTTGCCAAGTGCAAAAGGGTCCCCAGGGAGCAGTGGGTTGTTGCTTCTACTGCTCTGTGTGCTGGAACACTCCCTGATACCCTTTTAAAAGTTTGGGTAGGTAGGGATGAAATGTCTTTTGATCTCATCTTTATTTGTGATGTTAACAGTACATTCTGAAAAGTACCGGACCAATCCTGGTGATTGTGTTTGGCTGGAATTCGTGCAGGTGATGCCTGGATATTTTACAAGTTTTTCTGAGGCATCAGCTACCTCTGGGAGCACGATACAGAAATACCCCAAACCCTGCACACAGGCCAGGTCCACAGTTTGAGCCAGCACAAATTGAAGATGGATTTTTTTTTGGTCTATTTTTAATTTTCCCAAAGTTTTACTCAGTGGACAAAACAAACACTGTTTAAATCTCACTAGCATGTGAGTGCAGGAAAATGAATGACACTTTCTGTATTCTGCAGCTCTGGGTGTAATTCATGTGATTTTTAATACCGTTCTTCTGTTTGTGGTTAGTAAGGCAGGTCTAATTCTCAGTACTAGAGAAGGTTTGGAAACGTGATTAATTTATGTTCACAAAATACTCTGAGATCCTTGAGTGCAGGGAAGTATAGGAAGTATAAATTGAGGAAAATTAACTCTCAACATTCATATGAAATATTAAATATGTAGCTACTAGGAAAAAAAAAAAACAAAAAATACTCATCATTTAGAGTCACTTTGTGTTTCATTACATCTGAGATCATGAGAAAAAAAGTGATTTGGCTATTTTATGAGGAGGTGCACACATGGTTTTGTAATCTCTAGATTCTGTCTGGGGTTTTTGTGGAAATTAGCCTTACTGCAGATATACACACTTTATTTAAAAATTCAGTTGTATTTTTCTGTTCATTTCCATTTTGTCATATCTTATTCAAACTGTGTGTGATTTCTTTCTAAAATTGATTAAGATTTCTCTATAAAAATCACCAACTGATCTCTGACAGATCCCACTGCTCTATTTCTGTTTGCCTGAGCCAGAGATGTATAAAACATTGAGAGGAAAACTCTAATGAACTCTTCTGGGGAATTTGCCTAAATTCCTTCCTTACATCTTTCTTTCCATCCTTCCTTCCTCATTCAAATCATTCCATTTCTGTTTCTTTGTAGAACAGTGCTGCAGGAGCCTGTGTATGGCAATAAGTTACCACAGGTGCTGATGGAAAAACCTCCCCATGTTGGATGTAGTCTCGTGTCAAATCAGACTGACACTAAAATAAATATGTGAGGAAATGGATCCTGTGTGTTCAAATGGCAAAAATAGTCCACCAGCTGCATTTTATTTTCCAGATTCAGTCAAAAGTCGCAGATAGTGATGTTATTGTTAATTTTTCAAACAACTTAAGCTGCTCTAACACTGTTTTGTCATTGTTCTGGAAGCAGAAAATATGGGAGCGCAGATAAGGCAATAGACATTTTTTCATTATGGTATCTGAATTATTTATTTTCAAGTATTTTATTTTCAAAATAATAATCCAAAGCATAGAAATCAGATACTTTCTGCCTGGATTTAAATGGAAGGGAACAAAAAATAAGAATTCCTAAAACATTTCTGACACATAGGAACTGAAAATTGTTTTGGTTTTTATATACTTCTTGCATAATTTTGTTCTAAGTATTTTATTTTGCAATATAGTCTAAGGCATGAGGATAATTATGTAATGTTACTGAAGAGATGTAGTGAAGATTATTGGTGTATTCTTCACCTAAGATATCAGCCAAGTTCAAAACTAGAGAAAAATTGTCAATTAGAACTTGTTACAGATGTTGAGTTCAGGGGTTTGAACGGGAATCCCACCCCATTTTCCAGCATTAAGTGTACCTCCGAGTATTTTATTCCTGCAGTAATCAAAAATAACCTGAAATAATTGAAGTAAAACAATGAGAAAACTTGGTACAACACCAAGTACAGAACGCAGACCCCATAAAAATAACTTGCTTAAGCGTATTTTAATGTGTAATTTATGACAGTTTATTTTAAAATTATGAATTCATGACATAGGATGGTAGGGAGTTAGGTTTTCCCTGGTACCCATATACATCCTGGGGTTTTTTTAGTTCTCCAGAGAATTCAGGCAAATTCAACGCCTTCAATCTCTTTTTATTTGTATTGCTTTACACTCATTCTTGCCGGGCCTCTCATAAATGTCAGACTGATTGCTGAATCCAAAACATCTTAATAAACTCAGTCGAGCTTCATTGTTCAGCAGAAATTCTTTGAAAGCAAATCAAAATCTAAGCATAAAAGGAATGTATCTCTTGTGTTTAGGGAGCAAGAAAGGGTCTCTCATCACACACTGACCAATTTTTGGTGATACTTAAATGAAGGGAAGAAAACCAGTCCTCACAGAGCCCGCCAGGTTTCAGATCAGCTGCTGTGGGAACAGCCTGTCTTGTTTTTCTCCCATCCAGAACTGCTCATGGTGGTCTCTTCTCAATTCCATACTTGGTAGGAGCTGTTATGTGTAGATCTGGATTGACTTGGAGTGGCTCTCACTTTTAAATCAGGGCTTTTAGGAGTGGAGAGCAGGACAAGCAAAGGAGTTGGATACCCTGGTGAACAGAACTGTGTTAGACTTCAGATCTGCCACACACTGCCAGGGCCGGGTCATGAAAACAAAGTTCAGTATCTTCCTCATATCAGCACTCAGGGGAAAAAACAAGGAAAAAATGGGGAGGAAAGGTCATATTTCACAGAATCACCAGGTTGGAAGAGACCTCTGAGATCATCAAGTCCAACCCAGCCCCAACACCTCAACTAAACCATGGCACCGAGTGCCACATCCAGAATTTGTTTGAACACATCCAGGGGTGGTGACTCCACCACCTGCCCAGGCAGATCATTCCAATATTTAGCCCTCAAAAACCGGGAGGAGAGAGCAGATAAATTTGTATCATCTCTCACCTCTCTCATTTTGACAGAGGCCAGCCCAAGTGTGGAGTTTGAATTTCTCTCCTCTCAGCCTTGGCGCAGTTTGTAGCTGGTGCCATTGTTTGATACCCAAAGGCCTGCACGTACACACCTGCAGCAGTGTGTGCCTGTTCTACATTTTTTGACAGTGATAGCCTTCTGCTGGTTCATAACAATGAAATGATCTGAAATGAGAAGGTGTTTTGTCTCCCAGCCTCTGTGTGTGGGCAGAGGAGCACAGGAGAGGGCACGTGGGGGATTAGGAGATGCTCATTCCTGCCTGATCCCAGGGCTCATGTGACAATTGCTGCTGGCAGAGAGCTGGCCAGGAGCAGGGAGGGACATGTCCTGTTCTCTGTGTGAGCGCTTGAAAAAAAAATCAGAAATAATATTCTTCAAAGAAGCTGACAATTCAAAGCCTGGAGTTTCTAATGAGCTGTCAGTGCATGTAAAACTTGTGTTTATTCTTAGGGTGATGTGGCATTGTCAGCTGAACGATTGATTTCCAAACCCAACCTGCTTCAAGTCTTCAATCCCACAAAGGTTTCCGTGTGTTAGGGATGAAAGCCATTCTGCCAAGCAAAGTGGTAGCAGGGGAAATGGTAGTTTAGATTGCTTTTCTGAAAAGAGTGAATTTTTATTTGCAAAAAATCAAAATAGAAAACCCACAGAAGTTACTGCAGTAAAACTGTTCTACTGTTACACTTAGGGCTGGCATATCGTGGCCTGCTCTTCCTGCTTCAGCAGTGTATCTGGGGTGAATGCAGCCTTCCAACAAAACAAAACAAAACAAAAAAACCCACCAAAAACCAATAAACCCCCCCACCAAGCAAACAAACAAACAAAAAACCCCACACCCACACACAAAAAAAAAGTAGGAAAAAAATCAACCCATTAAAGGAAACACTTCAACAAAAGAGTGAATTTTATTCAAAGATGAGTGAGCTGACACTGTCTTATTCAGCTCTTTGTCAGGGAGGTGGGGAAGGCACCACAGCAGCCCCTGTCCCAGAGGGTGCTGGGGGGGAGAATTCTAATTGGGACGTAAATCGTGTTTGTGTTATCCGCAGGCCTGGGCTGGGGCTGGTAATTGGCATGCTGAGATCATTTGGAAATGGTTGATATAACACCGTGGTCCATTGAACAGGAAGCTCTGCTGTTTTCACAGTTTGATAATCAATGCATCACTGCACTCAATTCCTTTCCAATGTGTGTTTGTTTGTCCTGTTTGCTTAATTGAACAGCTGGAATTACTGTTACATACAACTGAATGTTAATTCATGGAAGAAGAGAATTTTGCTTCTTCATTAAAATTTTATGAATAAATTGGAAACCTATGTAACATTAAGTGTTAATTGAGTGCACAAATTCATAGGTTTAATCAACCAGGCATGATAAATCATATTTTGTACAAAAAAAAAAAAAAAACCACAACATAAAAAGAATTGATTATTAGCTTAGTTTGTCTTTTAATAAAGTTTAGCACTGCTTTGTGAATATACATACACTTTGTTCATTTGAACAATTGCTCAAAATCGCTCCAAAACTTGGGGAAGAATCCAGTATTGGCTTGTAAAAAAGCTTTACACTGATCAATATAGTTCATTGCATTCTCCTGGTCTCTGGGACAAATCTTAAAAAGTTTGTGGTGCTCGGTTTTGCTTAAGGATTCACCAGAATATTTCCCTTTGCATTTCACTGCGGTACTTCCTATCCATTTAAAGTGAACTGCAGCATGACTGTACTCTTTCAGTTGTTGTCAAATGTTGCAAAATGTGATTGAAGGTGCCACGGCAATGCAGTTAGAGCGTGAGTTTGTGTTTCAGGGTGGTTATGCTGCCTACCGGTATGCCCAGCCTGCCACTGCCACTGCAGCCGCCTACAGTGACAGGTAAGAACTCCTCTCCTGCTCACAAATATTTGACCAGTGGAAGTTGAAGATGGTTCTATAAATTTGCCTTGTTGAAGTCTCATAACTGTCTTGTTGCTCTGCAGATAATTGTGATATCTAAAGCAGGCTGTTTTATTATAATCCATGAATAGCCATAAATTGAGCGACTTTAGGCCTTTAATTGAGAATCAGGCATGAGATGTGCACATTCCCGAGCTGTAGATCATCCAGTTAACATCTGTGACCCTTGTACAATGTAGATAAATAAATGTACACATTCATGATGGTCTGCTACTAAGGATCGTTATTTGTCTTAGGAGTATTATTTCGGTTGATTTAGAACCTTGAACCTATTGAAGTGCCCTCAATTCTCATTGACATTGTTTTAGTCAGTGAAAATTGAGAATGAACTGTGTCTAAGCTTGAGCTATCCGCTGCAAAACAGTAGTTTTTTTCCATTTGCTTTCTTCCCAGGCATTTGATTTTTTTTGCGATACCTGGGAGAAAAAAAAAAAAAAAAAGAGAAGAGTTATTTTTCTTTTGCTCTGTATTTTTATCCTCAAAATGTAAACCACATTTGGTGGAAAGAATATCAGGAATAGAAGATCATTAAAATCTACACATTCAAAGACTTAACTTTTATCAACTAAGAGTGATGTCATGTATATTAGTGTGTCTTCTTGAAAAGTGGATGTTGGAATCCCTTAGAAGTCGATGCCTAAATCACTGCTGACTTCAGTAGGATCAGGATTTTATCAAATTACATAAAATTAAGTCTTTGCAGTGTGTGGACATGATTTTGTAATGAGAAGGAGGATTATCCTATGTTTTCTTCATAAACTGTATCCTTAAAATCTATTTTTAATGTTTTCAAGTCCTTGAGGAGTGTTCCCTTGTAAAGGGAGGCTGTTTATGATGGCAGACACACACGCACACATACATACATATGTACATATATATTTTGCTACATGATGGCACTGAGGAGTAAGGTCACACTTCTCAATACCTGATACGAGAAAATAGAAAATTCTCCCTTGGAATCATGGAAATAATTTTCTAAGCCTTACATACGTTTTGAAAATTTTCTTTAAATGCTAAATTAGACAGTGTTACAAATACTTGTTTCTCAAAGAAATCAATAGATTCAGAAATTCTAGTGCACAATTTCTTAGATTGAAGCGCTGTTCATGGATTCTGTATTTTTAGAACCAAGTCCCATGGTATGAATGTTACAATGCTATGCATGCATATTTTGCCTTTCAAGTGCTTATTCTGGGTAATGAAGATATATTTTTTAAAGTTATGTGAACAAAGTAATTTGCATGTATGGCTGAGGCATGCTGTGTCAGACAGGTAAGAAAGCTACTTTTTATTGATTTTGGGTCAGTAATATCAATTAGATCTGTGCTGTGTGCACTTTGGTGGCAATGTGCTGTTTCTACTTAGGGGAACCTGCACAGGTGAAGTGCTACTCAGTAGTTTCATTTCATTTCCACAAAGGTTTGTTAGCATGTCGCAGCTCTAGGGTTTTGATGTGAGCTTTTCTGTAATGCAAAACAACTCCTGCTTCTAAAAGCCTGCTAAACCAAAAAGACAAAATTATAAATAACCTCCTGTGGTCGGCCAGGTTTTGCCAGCTATTGCTCAGGTGTCCCTGGATCATTTTATAGGCTGTTTATTTCTATTAATTAGACCTATGCATTACACAGAGAAACTGAACAATATCAAGCTGACTTTTAAACGCTTTCGTTATGAATTGATGTACCTTCTCATAAACTAGATCAAAGGCTGTAAGATAAAATATCAGTTGGTCACATGTTCTGCTATGGGCAGAGAGTCAACATCACAAAGAGTTATGCTGCCAAAAAGGTAAAGGGTTTGTTTAGGAAGATAGTGCTCTTAAATACTGTAAAGAGAGCTGGAGATGGCCTCAGTAGTAATGCAGTTGTTACAATCCTTACTTAATTTTTTTTTAAAAATTGTCTAATTTTCAGATACACTTTGTGTGTAATTAGAATTGCAATAACCTGTCTTTGCTTGCATAATTTTAGATATCTTCAATGAATTTTATATCTTTTGAATTTTTTTTTTAATTTATCTTCTCTTTTTAAATGTGGTTAACCTTCATTTTCAATCTGCTTCCCCCAAATGAATATGGTTTCTTGTCTTAATTACAAATCTCATAACTGAATTTCTTTACAAGAGAGTCCCAAAACTAGCATCAAGAACAAAACAAATAACAATCTGATCAAACATTTCTTTGCATGTGGGAAACTATGTGCAAACATGGATACCTCTGATTACTCACAACTAAAGTTTGTTTAATTTGATTAATTTTTGTTCATTTTAAAATTAATTTAGCTACTTTTGTGAAATTATTAATATTGAAAATGCTGAAATACAATTCAGTACAACTGCTTGTATCTGCTCTTCTCAATGTAATTATCATCCGCTCTCTTCTCACAACACTGAAGATTCTATATCTCCTTATACACTTACTTAGTGTTCATATGAGCCCTTATTTAATTTAATTACACATGAACTATATTTACTGTTTGTATTAAAAATGATGCCCAAAGAAATTGAGTACCACTAAACCAGTGACATATCATGGAAATACTACTTTAGAAAAAAGAAAAGCTGTATTTTTTTGGTCACCCCTCATATCCAATATGAATGGCAATGTTCCATATTTGAAGGGCTTCTTAAGTCAGGAGATGGAAAGAGGAAATCTTTAGATTGGAGACATGTTTTGGTAAATTAAAAATAAAGGTTAACAGAAAGATTTGGGACTCTGGAATCAATAGACCAAGTCGATCGGTAATGATGACTGTGAGAGGGCTCCATTTGAAGGAATGCCATGGTATCCTTGTTTGTCACAGCTGGAAATATTGCTGGAAGTAGGCGAGAAACAGATATACGGGGAGAATCCGGTGGCAAGGAAATGTAAACCAATCAATGCAAAGCCCAAAGTATTTGTCAAGACAGATCATGTACTCCTAAACCCAATTTCACAGCAGGGGTAGGCCTGGCAGATCTCTCCAGTCATTTCTTAGGTTCATAAAACAAAAACAACAAAGAAACAGGTACATTTTGTTTTATTTATGAAGCAATACAATCACTGGATAGAAATTCTGAATTCAATTTTTATATTGTGTGATCTATCATATATTAAATTGCACATACAGATTTGAAGGTCTTTGCAGAAGTGGATCAAAAATAAAATTATGTTTAACTTGCCAAGATTTATAATATTTTTGATAAGTTTTCCAATTAGTATAAGTCCTAAAAGGGGACCTGTTGGTCTACATATATTCTTCATCAGTCTGGAACTTGCCTGGCAAACTCTCTAAACTGAGCATATTTGGAAAAAGTAATTGTAAGGACACGCAAAAGACACTAAATCAGATGTTAATAAAATGTCTGTACAGCTCTTATTCATCTTTCATGCAATATTAAAAAAAAAAAAAAAAAAAAAAAGTTGTTAGATTTCTGTCCAAGTCTGCAGTAAGAGAAACTAGCAAGGTCAACTAGTTTTGTATTCCTGAGGTAGAAGGAGTCGGAGCATGGCAGTGGGGCGTATTGTCATTTTGTCATTGCATGTTCACTTGGTGTTGCTGGTATGTCTGTAATGCTGTACTGGATTTGACAGATCCATCACATAGCTCAGTGAATGGCTTGCTTGACTTAAGCCTATGGGCAGACTTATTCACATTGATTGGCTATTGGTTTTGTGTTTCATGATTTGATTATTGCATCTTCGATCGGAGTAAGAAAATCTTTCCTTTTGCACATATTAACGTTGTCAGCAATATTTATGCAAGTGTGTCTGGGAGTGCAGTGAGCAGAGCCCTGACAGGAGGAAGGAGCCCTGTCTGAGAGGCAGAGTCACCCCCCTGTGCTGCTTGCTGTCCCTGAGCAGGGCCCAGGTGTGTTTATACATGGATGGTGCTGTATCCATATATACACACACATTCCCATCCATCACACACACACACACACACACACAAACGGACAGAGGGGTGCTGCCCCGAGCACCAGCCCCTTCTAGAACACAGTGCCAAATTTAAACCTCACTCCAAACTATGGGGACATTCCCACTGTCCTCTTTGTTGTCTGGATCAAATCACTCATCACTGGAAGCTGACTTTTTTTTTTGCCTTTTTTTTGCCTTTTTTTTAATAAAATAAGGCATATTCCAAAATATTCTGCACATAACACTTTGTAGTAAAAAGTATGTTTTGGTTTTTTCCTCCCACTATTAATTTGTGTTACATGTTCTGTGGTTATACCTAGGTTTTTAGGAAATTTGAGAAAGTTTTGTCATATGGAAATTACGTGTCTTCCAGATCTGAAATCTTACTCCTGATATCTAATAGTTTACATTTTTACCATGTCTGTGTGGAGCATTCAGTTTTTTCAAAGCAGTAGTGTCTACAGAAATAGTTTAATATACTTTCCAGTTCTCTTCGGACAAGTAGTTGAGAGTAATACTTGATATTTGTGCTCAGGTTATCCTAAAATAGAATAGGTACAGATTTGATTTAATAGTAAACGTGCTCATTAAAGAATGAAAATTTAGAATGAAGAGTAAAAACCCACAAAATATAAAATGTGAGCTTCTATAGCTGAGGATGGTTTTTATTATTGTGGTCTATATCATCTTCCATTTTATGATTAAACAATGAAAACCACTATATTTTTATTCAAATTATTTTCTCTTATTGAAGATTACTAGAGATATATACTAAAAATTAAGGTTTTGATTGCATATAAAATATAATAGCATCTTGAGCCAGAATTTAATTTTCTATTAAATAATTTTATAGAAGCATAAATATTTTAAAATCTATTGCCTCATTCATTTCATGATTGTACCTTCTTAGGTTAAGGAGAAAGAGCTTCTCTATACAGTTTTAGTTTCTAAAGGAATCAGGTTGGAAGAGGAAACAAACCTGGAATATAGTGGTAACTTTTCAACTTCCAGCTGGAACATTCAAACATTTGTGTGTTTTGCTATCCCAGTGGAATCTTGAATGGAAAGGTTTGCGGGATGATCCATAAGGAGGAATTGTAAAGCCCAAATTGTAGGCTACTCAAATTTTGACAATGGAAAGTTCAGTCAGCACCTTGGCCAGGTACAGAGGTTGTGTTTAGCTTTTCTGACAGCAACATAGAATATATTTAACACTTCTTCTGCAAATGCTTAGTTTTGATGTGGTGATGCTTTATTGGTCTAGTTTGTTTTCTTTTCCTGGATAATCCTGCACGCTGGCTAAAGCTTCTTTATTCTGTATTATTGCAAATAAAAATCAAATTATTGGTTTGGCTGTTACAGGGTGGTAGTGGCTTTGGCCATCTACCTGTGAGAACCTTATGCCTGTGTGATCTCTGGCAAACTAGAGCATCACTGGCATCATGTTAATATTTCATAATCCATTTTCATCCCAGTTCATTCAGAGTTTTGGGGATGACTGGAGTATATGACTCATAGTATAACCATAACAGTACCTTTTAGCGAAGAGTTAGAAAGTAAAAGTGGGTGAATATGAATAAAGAAAATGTTATAGGGGAAAAAATAAAAAATCAAAGCATTTTCAATTCCATGAGCAAGGACTTTAATGTAGTACATTTTGACAGGAATTCCCTGAAATGAAAATATGTTGCATAGAGTACTTTCCAATAATTGAAGCATGGGTCGTTGTAAAATATTGCAGATATGACATTTTTGAGGGAGACTCAGTGAGTCACATTAATGTAGGAAAACATTGCAAACAATTACATTTCTTAGAAACATAATCTTCTACCAGTTCTAGGAAGCTGCTTTGATGTTTTAATACATTTTTCTACTGGCTGGAATTAACCTGTTTACTGGTACTTTGAAGAATTGATTCACCTGGGTGTAGTTTGAGTATTCATGTAAAATCCAGGGAACTGCTAAAACTCCTCCACCAGTTCAAAACTGAGGGGACAGACTAGTGAAAAAGCTTAGTGCTACTGCCCAGAATTGTGGTAAACACCAATTATAAAACTTTTGTCATGCCAGAGCTGGTCTCGTTCATACCCCGCTTCTACTTCTCTTACCTTTAATCTCCATTCCCATTCATTGTAGTATCAAGGGATATTTTAGGAATCCCCATAGGCAAGGAAAGGCTTGGCTATTACTGTGTAGTCTGTCTTGACACCCATGCTGGAAATCATGGAGAAAAAATTGGGAGAGAAGGTAGAGGTAGACTAAAGCCCAGATTTCCATACCTGGCTTCCTGGTGTGCTCAAAGCTTAAGGTGCTCAGCACTTCTACTGCCAGGTTCCTCTTGAATGTAGGGAGAGCTGCTAAATACTCATTACGTTCCAAAAAATGAATCAGTGCACCTATTCTGACATTTTCATCTCAGCTTCAGTATCTTCTCTTGGTTTTGTTTAATTCATCCAGCTTATGTCTGGTTGGGTAGCATGACTTAACTTGGGAGTTCTTTATTCTAATGTAGAAGCTCATAGTAAGGAACTGTGATTATGAATATATTAATTTGATGAATTTTCATACCTTTTCTCTAAAAGGAGGGGGGCGGGGGGAGGACTGGTTAACATTTTCAAAGTAGGAATTATCTCATTACTAGCTCATAAAAACTTCTTTGCTCGTAGAGGATTCTGGAAGAAAGTGCGACTTTAAAATCTCTCAGTGTTGTATTCAGCAGACTGGATAAATGCGAAGTTGGGGAGTTACTGAAACATTGATTCCTGATCCAGCAGACCAAAACTGTTCCAGGGCATTGGGTCACTGCCTGTGACATGATAGACCATAACAGTTCCTTTGGACATGTCAGTGGCTAATTACACACTCCTCAGTTCCCAGATCATTGGCTTGATAGCCCACAAAGAGGCAGATTAGAACGTGCTCTAAGTGTTGTCAGTCTGAGTGCTTTAAAACCAAGGAGGAATTAAGAGCATTGTGCAGGAGGCAGACAGAAGATAAAGGCAGGAAATGTTATTATTAAAACCGGGATGACATGGATAGAGTCTGTGTGGATTAGCCATGTAATTTGCAGTGTGCTCTGGCAAGGTGACGAAGTATTAGAAGAACAAACTTTAAAAAACAATGCTGATGAAATTAATCAGGGAAGAGGCAATTTACACCCTTGCATGTTTTTACTGTAGCGTTTTGCACCTCCAAGGAGTCTAAAGCATTTGATTAGGTATTTAAGTAGATTATTTTCATATTCCTTTGGGCTTGTCAAGCTTCTGATACTCTAGGAACCCACCTGAGGCAAACATCAGATTGTAAGAATACAGCAGCAGTGGGAATAGAATGTTTATTCATATCTCCTGAAGAAATTTTTTTGTGAAAATTGCTGTAGGGTGTTTAATATACATGCACTAAAAAAAAAAATAATAATAAAAAAGAAAAATAAATAGTAAGGACTTTGTTTAAATCAAACGTGTACCAGCTTCTAAAGTTCGTTTTGTTTTTCTTGAATGAATTCTTAAATAATCCTGGCAAGGTTTTAATGTATATGGTATTTTAGTTAAAATATGAAAAAAAATTATGCTGTCAACTAATTTGTAAAGTCATTCCAAACTTAATCTAATGTAAAGGGAAAGAATTGTTGTGATTTGTAATTGCTGAAGTTTATAATTATACCTCTGTTTGTTGGGAAACTTTATAGTGGATAAAATGGTGGTTACCAGTAAACTGTAATAATTGCTATGAAATCAGAAACAAATATAAAGTATGTTTTTGAGGCATTATTTTAAGCATGCCATGATAAAGAACAAATCTCCCCCAATTAAATAAATGGATATTTTTAAACGTATTTTAGTGAATAAAATACTGATTCTTCACACAAGGCTGACTTCAAAATGCTTTTTTCCCTAAAGAGAATGAACATTATGTCCAAAATATAGTCATAAACAAAGTTTTCAAATATAAATATTAAGATTTCAAATATAGCCTTAGTTTAGCAGTCCTGGATCATAATGACATCGATTTATGTTGCTGACGTGGAGCACTTCTGAAATAAAATTCCTGCACTACTTCCTCAGGTATTTAATTTAAGTGCATAGACTGTGTTAATCACAGTAAAAGGCCAATAATTTTAGATCAGTTCTGCCACTGAGATCAGTATGAATTCTGCTATGGATTTGTGTGTATTCAGAATTTCACCTGTTAGGTTTAGATTTTACTTTAAGATGTCCAGATCTACTTTAAAATCACGTGTTCCTCCTGCAGATAAATATTCATCCTTAGACTCTGTATATTGCATTATTAATAACAATTTCATACGAGGTATAATATAGTGAATGATCATACATCAAAAAAATTCCACTGATGCAGCAGGTAATATGAGTAAGATCTAAGTCTCTTTGTATAACTCTGATTAAAAAAAAAAAATCAGGAAAAAAATTGTTAGATCTAAAATATGAAAGTGGAAGACCTACAGATTTTTTCACTGGTTGTGATGTAAGATATTGTCCCCATTCTGGCAATATATTAAAAATAAGTTGTTGTTGTTGTTGTTTTTTAGCAACAATACAAAGTTGGAAGGTTGCATCTATTTGCTAGAATTTTTTTTTATACCGACTTTGAGGGCAAATGGAAGGAGAGAGAGGGGGGACTTTGTATCCAAGACACTGCCATGGCAGAATTATTGTATCCCTCCACCCTGTGGACATTCCTCCAATTTGCTTTACAGCATCAGTATTGAACGGTGCTAAAAGAAGTCTCTCTCTTCTGGATTTTGAGTGGGTTGTTTAGCTAGTTCAGTATCAGGGCTAAAAAAATGCCTGCCCGTCTGCTGGGGGAAGCCTGAGATAAGAATACAAATTATGAGGCAACACCTTCTGTTGACCATTTTTTCCCTTCAGGTTTTTTAAATCCCTTTAGGTTTTTGAGTTGGTCTGTTGGTTGTGTTTTTGAGTAAATGGAATAATGCAGGCATATCACTGGACTTGGGGATGCTCATTTCCATTGGTGTCCAGAAGAGCTGGGGATTGTACTTTTTTCTTTTCTTGAAGGCGTGTTTTTTACAATTACAAAAGTACTTTTCGGTATTAAAACGAATTATTTCTGGTCAGGAAGTTGTGTGACCGGTAGCAGGATGAAACTGAATGAGAGATTTTTGTTTCTTTTCTCTCTCCTGCTGTCTTTGGCACTCTGAATTTGGGTAGAGACATCCTGGCATTGGCTAAAACACACTGAAATGTCCTGCACTGAGCACAAAGAGGATGCAGAGGAGAACAGTGCAGACGTGATGAGTGTGGCAGGGGAATGAAGGGCTGGCTTGGGCTGCCTGGGAGCAGGGCTGTGGTGCCATTTCAGACACCCTGGGGCATAGGAGGGACCCAGGGAGGTAAGGGGGGACCCAGCACCTTCTGCAGTGGCAGCTGAGCCCAGGCAGATGGACAAGCTGCCTCTGCCTGGGCAATGCAGATGGGCTTTGGTGTTTTCTCTGCAGCAGTAGTTCTAGAAATAGCTGCATTTGTTTGTTTTGGGTCAGGGTTTTCCTCTGTCTGCTTCCAAGGCCTGCCTCAAAATTTCAGGAAAGAAATGGTCAGGAATGATCGGTGTAGGAGAGCGTTATCTTGTGATGAGGAAAGCAGAGGAACTCAGTGAAAGCCAAATATCCACATCCTTCTCTCTGTCTTGGCATCATCGTTGGTTAGGTTGAGCAGGAAATTCTGCTGAGAAGAAGAGCCTGACATTGAATAAATTAGTCTAATTACCTTCCTAATGCACATCAGGTCAAACAAGTTTCTGTTAGTGTTGTTGAAGCTTGATACCGCATGAATTATTTATATTTTTTATTCTTATTTCATTTAATATATAGGTGTGGCTGTGAAGTTGTTTAGTTGTCTTTGTGTTGTGATTCAAATGCTGTGGGTATGGTAATGTACTTTGATCTTACAGTAATGGGAATATAAAGCATGATAATAGCAAAATCAACCTTCTAATTATAGTTGTTATGCTAATATTAAAAAGTTTAAATTCTTTGATGGCCTTGATATTTAAATTTAGGACACCAGCAGGAGAGAGTTGGGAAGGACTTAATAAAATGTTTATAAGGGAAACTTTGTCCATCCTTGAATATTGCAGAAACCATTCAAGGAGCCAGCAGTCAGCTATATTAAAATTCATAGTGAAAACCCCGCAACATCAGAGTCCTCACAAGAGCAGCAAAGTCTTAACGTTTAGAGCACGAAGGAAACATATAATAGCTTCAATAATATAATGGAGAAATATGCAGAGGTACCCCGTATAACTCTGCTGGGAAAAATCCTTGCTGCATGTGGTAGTTAGCACCAGATCCTTGGGGAATCCAGCTTGGAGCAGCTCCAGGAATGGAAGGCAGTGCTTTTGGTTAAGCTGCATCAGTTTTACCAGCTGAGATTCTGATCCCCAAGTTCCACGTACTGGCTTTGTTTGTCAATCCCACAGTGGTCCTACCAGAAAAGGTCAACAGATTAAATATACTTTAAATCTTCCCACTGTAACTTCTGTTCAATGTTGTGTTTGCCTTCATCCTAATTTTTGATGTTCTGGGGCTCTGCACTGTTTTCAGCAGTTGCTGCATTTTTGGATGGGGGTCTGAACCCTCTATATTAAGAAAAACTATTTCTGTCTAGTTTAGTGAAGTTTGTGAGCAAAGCCCAGGATCTCAGGTCTACAAAGCATAATCACTGTATGTTAGTGGATTAACATTTCTTTCACATTTTAAATTTCCTGGAGCCAGTGCGATTCATTTCTTAAAATCCCCTTTGACCTCTAGTATGGCTTCCATTTTATGGAAGCTGCTGAGGAGGAGGGATTGTAAAGTTCTGGGACTCAAGGGTGAAATCAGGTGTGTGCCAAAATTCTGTTCTCAGTCATGTGCTGTGTGAAACAGTGGTGACAAGTCCCAGTGCCACCCAGCCTTTTGGGGAGAGGAGAGGACACACAAGAACACTCACTGGCCCCGTGTCCCTGCGTGGGTTTTCCACCCAAAATGACCTGAGTTTATAAATTCCCAGACACCTGGGAGCTCTGAGCACCTGAAGAGAAGCAGGGCCAGTGACTGCAGGAGAGAAAGGAGGTAGGAGGCTGGTGCTTTTGGAGGAGTGGGGAGTAGTGCTGACACGGAGGGGCTCATCTTTCCCCAGGGTGGGATGACTCCATGGAAACTTTGGAGGGAGCACTCCGGGTAGCAGTTTATTCTACTTAGGGTGGAATTGTGTTTCATGATAGTTACATCCCCCAAGTCTTAAAGAAAGTGTCTGAGACCCTTTCTCTGAATTTCTTCCTATTTTCTGCTTCCAGGTTCTGAATTTTCCAGTAGTAAAGTGGGCAGATCACTTATGGGTCAGGAATTTCTTCACAGAAGTACTTGTGTATATTGGACAACCATAGCAGGGGCAAGGCTCAGGCTCCAGTGATTAAAGAACTTAAACCCCTCAATATATATAAAATTTCTATTGTATAGTATAGTATGGTTTCACCAAACAGTTTCAAGAAAAGAGAAAGAAAGCATGTAATGTATTGGATATGCAAAAGGTCTGCTGGATAGAAAGAGCAGGTGCCAAAAGAGAGAGGTTTCTGTCAGATGTGGGGCCTTAGAGGCACACATTTGTTACTGCCACAGGGAGTACAGGGAATGGAGCAGAGGAAATTACAACATATTCAAACCTTTGAAGATAGTGTGATGCAGGTTCAATAACTACCCCAAAGGAAGAAAGCTCATCTAAATCATTTAATAGTACTTCTGTTGTCCTCCCCTTCTGTTCTTGTTTGAATTCAGGAATATATCAAATGTTTAAACATTTTTTTTTTCATAATTTAAAACCATCTTTATTACCATACTGGTAAAAAACGAGTTAGTTTTCAATTTGCTAGAAGAGATAAAAATTGATGTATAGGCTTGAGAGAAGCAATAGTATGCAGTGTGTTTGCCCTTGGGAAGTAGCTGCTCAGATGGAACCCAGCCATTTGGAGTCCGGGCAGCACATTTTTCTGACCCACACTGTCTGGGAGACATCAGAGAGCTCAGACTGCCAAAGGGTGCTGCTCCTGCACTTAAAAGGATTGCACTTAGCCCAGGGTGTGAGGATCTGGCAGGTTGACTATATCCAGCTGTACATTCAGATCAATGTATTTGTCATGTTATCCTTTCAGGTTTTATTTCCTTTTTTTCCTATCTCACAGCCAGTAACAGGTTTTAAAATTTTATTTTTAAAAAGTTTCATTTGTTTAAATCTGTGTTCTTTTACATCTGAAGTATGTATTAACAAGTGAAGTATTAACCAGTGAACGGTAAAAATTTGATCCTCTACTTTCACTGTTAATACACAAATTAAATTATGGAAGTGATTCTGTATCTTAATTGAGCAGGGCTTATTGTGTAATAAAGTTGGGTCTGCTTACAGTTCCTGTACTTCTTTGAATCATTAAAAGTGTAGCAGTGATGAGGAACACTAAACCAACCTAAAATGCACCATGAATTTTCATCACAGCTTCCTTGTGAGATTCTCAAGCCTTGTATGCTCGACAGAGTTAGAGCAGAGAGCCGGTTCCCTTTAAAGGGTACACACACATTTGAGAGGACTGAGCAAGGTGAGCTGTCCTTTGCCACCTCTGCTCTCCACCTGCTTTAGGCAGAAGGGATCTGGTGCCCCACAGAGCCAGCTCCACCCCAAAGGACTCTTTTTGCTGGCTCTGGGGCTGTCCTCACAAAGGGCTGACCCTTGCTTTGGCCATCAGCTGTGATGTCTGTGATGCCTCTGATGAGCAGTTTCCCCTCTATGTCTATGCAAACATCAGCATGGAATTTAGCTAAATAAACCCTGCCACTATAAGAACATTAAAGCCATCAAAGTGCTAAAGAATTTCTAGTAATTGCTACAAATAACACCTAATTAGTTATAAAATGTTGAACTGTATTATTGGACTCCAGCCTCTAGTCTTTTCATTCTCACAGTTGGTGTGCTGACCACTATCTAACTTCCTACTTTTAAAAGTTATGTATGGAGTTGTGAAATTAATTTTACAAAAGCAAAATAGTATCCTCCTGTGAAGCAATATAACAAGAGATGTTTATAGTAGTTGTTTTTTTAAATAGGTATCACTTTGGGTTTATATTTTTTTAATTAGTTTTTTCCCAGTAATTAGTAAAGACTTGGTTAAAAAAAAGAGTAAGATTTCAGAACAGTTTCAATAATATTTATCATTCCAAAGGACAAATTGCAGTTAGTGTTCTGGGGTCTTTCTTCAAGTACTAACCAAGTGTATTACCCTTGCAGATAATTCTATATTTTAACATCTGTGGATAGAGAATCTCTGGCTAAATGTTCCACTGTTCTGAGCAGAGATGAACAAAAGGAGCTTCTCAGTAACCACTTTAGAGGCAGTTTTTAAGGAAAAGTGATGTTTTCATTTAGATGAGAGGGCAGTTTAACATCTTCATAGGAATGAGTCAGAGGATTTTCTATGAACAGTAGCTGGTAAGTCTTCATTGCTACTGGCTCAGTCACTTTGAGGCAAGCATCTGACTTCTCCTGTCTATAATTTTCAGGGGTGGTAGCAGTAAATACAGTGACAAATTATGCTACCTATGAAATACAGAGTAGCTCTGTATTTATAATGTAAAATTTATCCCGCTTTGTTTCCTTTAAATGCATGTATTTATAACATTACTTGTTAGGTAAATCTCATTAGTTCCTGAAACTGTTGCAGATGACAAAATAAAGAGCAAAACTACCAGCTGAGCTTAATGAAAAGCTGAAAATACAAGAATGTACAATTTGATCACTAAGTTCACACTAACAGACAGTGTCGGTATTTCTGCTAGGGCAGAGGCAATGATCTGCTTTTGGACTTATGCAATCCTGTCCCTACAGTACAGACTGCAGATTCCTTGTTTTGTGTTGGATTTATTTTTTTCTCCCCCTAGAACGTGAACCTCTAAGTAACAGGGTTCACAGATTTCTAAATGAGAATTTCAAATCTCTTGATACATTGGAGGTGAAGTAATAGAAATAGATTTTGTTCCCTTAGGGCATAACTCGTCGAGGTTTTGTTGCCCCTGAGGGACGTTTGCTCCTGCATGGTTTTCAGGAGGATCCTTAGTACTTAATGCTTGCAGAGCTGTTTTTCCAGACAGTCCTTAGCCTGCATCCTTTGGCTGCTGGTTGTTAGGCTTGCATTAAGGCTGTGCAAAGCTCAGTGTCAGTTTTTGCTGTGCCTGGCAGTGCAGGGGCTGTGTGCAGCTGGGAGGAAACCACAGCCAAGTGTTAACCCTGCACCTGGGTTCATTAACCCTGCACGACACAAAAATACCCCAAGGAAGCTGGGTATATGCACATAAAGGAATTATTTGATGCTAATCCTTAAACACGGTTTCCACTAACCCAAATCCTGATTGCCTAGATTTCAGAAAGGACAAATCAGGATTTGTGCCATAATGAAATTTTCTGCATTTTGAACTATAGTGTATTTAGCGTTTCTCTTTTTATGTTACCTGGTTTAAGAAAGAATTTTGCAAGAGAAGGTTTATATTAAATTACTCATATCTCTAGCTTATTCTCCTAAGATTCTGCAAAAGACTTCTATGTATTTGGATGACAGTATATGAGAATATACTATGTCATTTTTTTTAATAAATAGCAGAAAATTAATTTTCTGATTGCAGTCATATTAGACATAGAAAAAGCAAAATATTTTAATTTCAATATCCTCCTTTTAGATGCACAAAGTAAATTGCAATTTAATTTTTTTTCAAAAGCGCTTTTTACATATTTTGCAGTAGTGCCCTTTAATAGCTATATCAATATATTGTTTTATTTTTCTTAGACTTTATAAATATATTGACATATCTGTAACACTAAACATGAAGCTTCCAATGCAAGAGTTTGTACATAGTCCATATCCAAATGTCACCATTATTTCATTTAAAAGATCCCAGCATGTCTACCTCATGATCCTTATGAACTCTATAATACTCAACACTTTTTCTTGCTACATTCATTAAAATTAAGCACCCTTCCCCTACCCCATCTGTAAACATCAAGTCAATTGGCAGCTAGCACATTTCCCAGTCAGCAAGCAGTATTGTGAATTTTATCTTCTCTTGCAGAAATCAATTCGTCTTCGTTGCAGCAGATGAAATTTCTTGTAACACCTCTGCAGGTAACAATCATTGATACTTCTTGATGCATCCATCCAGGTCTCAATATCCTTTTTCACATGCTGCATTTAATCGTAAGACAAAGCACAGGAAAGTCCGTAGTATAGATCTTTGGGATAGTTTAATGAATTTATAGCTTCAGCCTCTAGGTTCTGCCATATAAAAGCCATTAGGTTATTTTGCTGACTTTGGTGTTTTGTTTCCAGTTTAAGTATGGTGTGGCCTAGCGTGTGTAAGGATATGTTAAACCTTCTGATAAAAGCTTCAGGACTGTGACTTTCGAAAGTCAAACCAAACAGAACTGATGAGAAGAACCCAGGCTTAGATGTTTAGGACATTTTGTAAGTGCTGTGGATGTAACAATTTTCTTTTCAACTCGTTGGGGGCAAATGTTGCCCACAAGGGTATTGCAGACCCTAAAGCACTCACAAAGTCTATCCTATGGATGAGATAGTGGGAGAGAGGGTCTGTGCCTTCAGAGGATCGCTCTCTAGTAAGTAAAAAGTCTCGATGTACTATCATGTTGTAAGCCATGGGTACAGAAGAATGAACAATGTTTTTAAAAGGTTTATTTATATTTTATAAGTATATTGAATATGTCAAGAGGTTTTCTCTCTTTTAAGCAATAGAGTTGGCACAAGCTTAGTCTTAATTCAGGTAAGGATGGTGTTATGTTATTACATAAGGAATCCAAAGGGAAAAATAAATAGTAACCATGCCGGGACTTATTCTGCCAATAATGTTGTGCAAAAAATCAAGTTCATAGAAGCTTCTCATATTGCAGGATGAAAGGGTATATAGTGTGAAATCAAATGTTGGTATTAAGAAGTGTTTGCTGATAGAGTTTTATATTAGCAGAAATAAAAGAAGGGTGATGAGATTTCTGTTTATGCCATGATGATTTACATAGAAACAAATAGAGAACATTTATTTATGGAAAAGATGATCACAGCTAAACCCAAAATATGCTAAAATTGTTGTAATCTCTATATTAGCTGTAGCATTTTTGGTGGTAATCTGAAAAGTTCCTCGGCAGTAAAACCTGATTCAACATAGATTTTTCCAAGTCCTATAAATTATGAAGTAAATATATTTTGAAAAGCCAACATTTTTCACATTCTTCATATCACTCAACTTGGATTTTGGCATTGGTTATTTCACTTGAGCTTCCTGCTCAGCTCTTCACTGAAGTGAGCTGTAGTAGGGAGGCTGCTAATTTGTAAATCTAAGCTTCGCTGAGTAAGAATAAATATATTTATTTTAGCAATTTTTAAACTTGGAATTCTTGAGTTAGATGTGGGGTCTGTGGGTCCAGTTTTACAAAGTGAACCCTTCTAAGCAATAATTCTTGTTCTAGTAAAGAAATTTTTTCTCTCTCAATTCAGGCACAATTTAAGTGCTGAAGACTTTATTACAGATATTCCATGTATCACTTCTTTAGAATTCCAACCAAAAATATGTTATTCCTATAAAATATAAATGTCATTTATCAGTGCATTCAGTGAACTTTGCACAAAAGGAAATGGATCTCTCTGTGTATTTATTAAAACTTTTCAGTTTACCAGTTGATTACCTCTGTTGGATTGATTCAACAATAAGATATTTTTGCTAGGCATGGTTTTAAGTATATGATAAACACATCCATCACAGGTGACTGCAGGTGCGTTTTTTTGCACTAAATATGAAGGAGAAAGCTGATGAAAACCTGTACCTGCTGTTTCTTAAATACCTAAGTTTCAGTAATAGAATTTAAATGACTTTTGGCTTCATAAAAACGTAATTCTCTGGCCCATATTCCTGTGAGTCAAATTGCTAAAGTTGAATTTGGTCTTTTGGATTTGTAAGTTGACTTCCAACTATTTTATTATCTGATGTTTTATGTTTTAATACATGGAGCAAACATAGAGATACTTTGAGAACCAAAACTAACCTTCCTGTGGTTTTTCAGATGCATGCAAAACACCTGCAGTATGATTTTGTAGTGCCTTTTTAGTGCTCCTAAGCTCAATGACAGTAATTCTACTGTGTTTGTAAAGTTGATATCAAATGAAGATACCTATAAACATGCTCAATGTTTGAAATGTGAGTATATGTATGTTTGTATTGCTTCCCTGTAAAGGATATGTGTGTTTGTGGATTAAAAATAGTAGCATTTAAGAAGTAAAGCTTTGGTTGGAAGTAAAGCTTTTCAAACTTTAAAGCTGATCATCAACTGGAAATGGGAGGTCTTGGGTGGTTCTGCTGGTAATATTCACTCTTTCCTTCTCAATCCTTCATCGTTCCTGCCAGAGGACACTTAGCCCTCAGCCACATGGTATCTCTTTTTATTTGGGAATAAAGTAGTCTTGAGTAGATAAATGTGTTAATGAGCGATTTGTGTCCATAAACACATTTCTATTTGTGTATCTCTGTCTGTTCTTGAATGCACATTGTAACGGGAAACCTCCTCAGATACCTGACAGAGGGATCCTTCCATGGGAAATTTAAAATCATTTCACTCTTGATTGCATCCAGTGCATTCTGAGGCTAAAAAATAATTACTGTTCAGAAGAGAAGTTCTGCACTTCTGGGATAGATCTTCTCTGGCAGACATGATTAAAGGGTTTGCAAGCAGATCTGAACTAGAACTGAGACAGGGAAACTATCCGAAACCTCCTGTTGGTTTGATGATGGAATTTTAACAAGGATCTCTGAGGACCTTCCTCTAGCAAATTCCTGACAAAAGTTGCACTCGGGGAGAATTAATCCTGAGGTTCTTTTCTGATGGGGTCAATGGGCATCTGCCCTGTCAGTCTCTGGATAAATCAGAATGAGACCCAGAATAAACCTGTGGTTTATTTACGTGTTGGTTGCAGAACATTGTTCATTTTGCAGCTTTATCATTCTTAGTGAATTTTTCAAATCAGCGCTCAATCTATTTTTTCTTTCTCTTTTAGATTTTATAACATCAAAATTCATAGTTTGTAAAGAAAAAGCATTTTTAGTGTCTTTTGCTTGTGCATTCTCAGATGTACCTGCAAATGACATTTTATATTTTTTGTGTAAAAAAGGGACAGGTTTATTATTTTATATTTATATTCTCTCTCTCTCTCCTCTTCCAGTTTTGAACTGTTATCCAGCCTTTATGTAGAAGCAAAAAAATCCAGTGCTGATGCATGCTTGGTATTATTTTTCTCCCAAGTGTATTTGCAGTTTATGATTTTGAAATAACAGAGAGAAAGGCAAGGGTGTATATATATACAGCTGAATTTGGAATGAAGTATGCTGGAAGTGGATATAACATCTGTCCAATTGTGACTGTATTTATTTACATTTTTGAGCAGAATCAGTCCCAGGAGGAAGGATTCTCTGTGTGTGTGTCTGTGTGTCTGCATGCAAGCAAAAGAAATGCTTTATAAAGCTTTAGAAGTTGACAGTCTTAAATTAAGTTATTGACCTCCATTTGGAGGAAGATACAGTCTCCAAAATAGATTAAACATTTTGAAAGGTTTAACTTCATAACTCCAGGAGAGATGTTGAATAAAAGCAAGCAGCTTCAATAAGCAAACCATGGGGTTTGTGCTATTGAAATATTTGAAGAGAATATTGGCCATTTTTAACAAATGCAATTGCTCCAGTCACTGCAATTTTCCTGTATACTATCATTAACCTGTCAGCACTAACACTGCCACAAATTTAATTCATTGAACAAAGCAAATATGGAGATACTTATTTAAAACAAATTAATATTTGATGAAGTGCTTAGAATGGCTGCAGTGCCTGTTGCGGCAAACCTACCTCTGCCAGGGTAGGAACATAAATAATTGCAGCTGGTCAAAATTTTGCCATGTGAGCTTACATGCATCTCATTGACCTGTTCAAGTGTCTGGTAGGAGACATTGATTAGATCGTACTGTTACAAAGACTCTCTTTGAGAGTCCAGTCCAAACTCTTTGGGAGAATGCAGATTCAGAGGTGTTTCCTTCAGCCTGTTAGAATTACTGCGTGAAGACAGTAATATGCTCAGTTGAGAGAGGTTCTTCCTTTTTACTATTGCTGCCAATGGGTTTGACTTAATTTCTTGAGGCAGTTTGGAAAAATAACCCTTTTCTATGGATGCTTTTATTATTATGCTGTGCTCTTCTGCTAATCAAATAAAAAATGAAGATGAAGGAGCAGCTGTATGGTCTTTGTGCTGGTATTTATTTAAGGCTGTACTTCTGTTCCCTGTGAAAAATAGCAGATACTGAAGTTTTTGCTCTGGAAAGACTAGGAAATGTTGCACTAATGCACAAAATTAAACTTCTTCTATAAATTCAAGTGTCCTTTATGTTGGCAGTTTAAACTTGCATTTACTGCTGCTATAAATAGTTGCTTGTATGGAATTCTAGTTGTTCCAGCTTTCATTGCTCTGGGTAGTTGCGTGCTGAAGATGTTCAGCTAGTGGACCAGTTGATAAAAATCAGTAAACACTTTGATTACCCTCTGTTCTCCTTTCACGAGGCTTGATGAATTCCTTTTTGTCAGGCAGTGGAGGGGCTGGCAGGCCTGGCTGGCGTGGCTGTCACTGCCTGTGTGACAGCTTGCCTGCCCGGCGCTCGCGGTTCTAGGTCAGTTCGCATGGCTGCTCACGTGTGACAGCACAACAAGATTAGGGAAAGCTGAGGTCCTGTGATTTGTAAATGGAGGATTTGCAATGTGAGGCTCCTTTGATAACAGGAATAGTGAATAATCTGGGTTTGTCCTCAACAAGTGCCTATAGGCACGTGTGCATCTCCTGTGCTGGTTTCTTTAATGAAGCAATTAGGCTGGTTTTTCTCTGGTAGGCTAAAAATAGAGCACATGAAAGATGGTTTGTGTGTGTATGTATGGATGCCTGTATACAAGTCCATTAAATGAGCAAGGATTCAATTTTAATAGCTTGAGATTGTCATATTGCAAATAAACGTAAAACAACGCTACGGTTGTGGAACTTTATGCATGATCACTAAAGACTGCTTTAAAATTTAATAAATAAAGTACCCAGTAAATTTATTTTTGAGCTAGGTAAGAATTTCTCCAAGCTTTATTGCCCCTAAATATAAAAACAATAGTGATATAACAGAAAATGCTTTACAGACCTAAGAAATACTTTCTTTTCATTGGAATAGAGCTGGGTTTAGGTGTCACCTGATGGCAAGCCTCAGTTTGCCCAGTCTTTTTTTTAAGGAAGTTTGTGTAAAATCTTAGTTTCTTGGATAGAAGCTACACAGAAAGGTGGTGCATGGAATTCTTTTAGACTTTTGACTAGGCATCAGCTTCAATTCCCACCCTGGTGTGAATCCAGACAGCAAGACTAAAACTGAATGAGAGTTTTTAAGCTGAGATCTGTGCCTAGGATTGCTCCCGTTTGCAGTTATCCGGCATCAGTTCAGGGAAAAGTGCTGCTGTTTGTTACCCTTCTATGTTTCTGCAAATTAAACAGTATCAATCACATTTATTTAAATGTTTTCGAAGTTGGCAGCTCAGCTTTGGCCTGCTGCAAACATCTCACAAATTTTAAAAGAAGATACAGGCTAGCAAACAGAAGCAAAATTAAAACCACTGTCTGAGCATCAGTGAAACTCCTGCAAAACATGCCTGTCAATTAGGAAGGAAATTAACTGGCCAAACTGAGATGTGACATACATAAATAAACAGCCAAGAATTGGAAATTCATCTCTACAGAAAAGTCTGCATAGGCTTCTCTACTGTCTCCTTTCTCCAGCTTGCAGGAAAAAGTAAACAGTGCTTTTAATATTTCATCAATGACATATTTATGAACATCCTTTCATGGAAACCTTTCATTATTGCCCTCTACCCATGGTAGACCCTGGTCAAGTTTCTTATCTCTGAGAAAACCTAGGAATGTGCTAGTACTATAGTGATAGGAAATCCCTTATGGCTCTGCAGGCACACAGGAGTTCAGCCCTGCAGTACACCTTGAAGTTTCACTCATTATTGTGCTGCCTGTCACTTCCCAATTCTTTCTCTGCTCCAGATCACAAATCTGTAGCACATTATAGGTCATGGAAGAGGAAGATGCTATGAATAAAGTATGTGATGGTCCTCCCTTGTAGAGTGACCTCAGTGTTTGATAGCGTGCATTCAAAACTTGCCAAGGAGAATTTTAGCATTCTTAACCTTCCCAATCAAGGAAAATGCCTGGAAATTGCTTTTATCAGCAGATTTCAATTTCCTTGATCTTAAATAAAAACTTCAGAGACATCTTTGTCCATTGCCTTCTGAGGTAGAGAGAGACCTGTTGGTGATTCAGGTGACTGAAATGCCCAAAGTCCCTTGGTGTTAATGTCTAAAATGAAGTTAATTAGTTGGTTGCACATTCTTTGAACACCACAAGCAGACACCGTCCTACTGCAGTGGGATGAATTTCGGGTTAAAGGGCTATCCCTGCTGCACAGGTTTGAACCTCTGAGCCTAAAATTCTGCTCATCTGTGCGGTGTGTGACTGGTGTGCGTAGGGAGGAGCTGTGCTGCTTGTGTCATCTCTCTTGGGATCATCACAGTTCTGTGACCAAGAGGAAGAGCACCAAGTTAGTTATTGGAATAATTTATGTATTTCTGTGATATTAAGGCCAGGCAACCCTTGACTTCCTTGTATTTCTTCCAGAAGCAATTTTATGACTTGATTGTTCGATTACAATCAAAGCAGGTGAAGAGTGGATGATATTTGGGAAGAGTTAGAAAGATGAGCTTTCCAGTGGTTCATGGGCTTTGTTTGTAATATGGCTGTGGTCAGAGTTAGATTGATCTGAAGCAGTGACCAAGTTCTAACTTCTCTCTTTATACTTCTTAAGCAGACTCATCATTTTCTGTAGTTCCTCCAGCGATATGTAGACTTGAAAAAATGGGGGGCAGGTGATAATGATAAGTAAAATTTGTGTATGAATTTCTTTAAAATTCTCCTTCTATACTTCTCAAATCACTTGAGAGGAATGTGTTAACTTGATTCGTATTTTTTGTGGTGAGTTTTTCCTTATTAATTCTGTTATTAAGCCCTATAGTGTGTATGTTATTTAGGAGCTTCTAAATGTCTCCCCTATTGGAGCCTCACTGACTGTCCCAGATGTGTATGGAAATACAGCCATACTACTGAAGAATTTAAAATCCTGAAATGGAAATTAGGGTTAGAGAGGCACAGAATTCCCCAATTTTTAAAGACTTCAACAACACCTACTACGGATAACTTAGAGAGATACTCCCTTTCAAAGGCCCTGATAAAACAAATACCACAATTTTCCTTTTTTAATAGTTTTTTGTTTTTTAAAAAATGATTAGTGAACAACAAACTTTTTGTCCTTTCATGTAGTATTTTAGCATTTTTAAACCCTCTGCTGAAAATGCTTGAAGAGATTGAGGCATAGTATAACTACAGGGTTTATCATGCATTGGTGGTTGCTTGTGGCTACATTTACTGAAGTTGGCACGGGTACACTGGGGTTTAACACTCACTTGTTTCCCAGGAAGTTGTTAGTCCTGTTATTTAAGAACCAGTATCAGTGTGATAACAAAATGCTAGTAAACTTTTTTTTTCCCCCCATGATATCCTGAATGCTTGTGCCAGACATAATGGAAAATAGAGGAACACACCTTGTTCTAGTTAGTGATGCATCAAAATTGTTCATCAGCTGTGTTCTGGGACAAGAATTTGTGCGTATTGCTTTGGATACATTGTTTTGTCATCCTGTAAAATACACAGAGAATCCCACTGACTATGAATTTATCAAAACCTTACCATTGGCACGTCCTAAATTTTAGTAAGTTGTTTACCTGGACTGATAATTTGCAGTGTAAACTATCCCAAAGCATTTTAAATGCCACTAATTGTAACGGGAAGTAAGCACGCTGGCATAACAGTGAGTAAATGAAGCAGTGTGTGTGGGACTGAAGCAGCTTACTGATTTGCAGTGTGACAATATAGTTTAAATCCTTCATCCTATTTTCAGCCTGGAAATCAGAATCTATTCTGCTAACCTTCTGAGCTTCTAAATTTGGTGTCATGCAAGGGCGTGTTTAAAAATTAGCATTTAAAAAGAAACCCACTTGCTTTAAGTTTAAGCTGACACTGTTCCTTTCCTCTGTGGAAATGAAATTTATTAATCATAATAAAACCATCATATTCTGAAGGTAGAGGTCACCCTGAGGAGAAAAAAAAAAAAAGTCTATTCATCACAGAGGAATTTCAATGCACTTTTTTTCCCAGATAATATCTGAGCATGTGTTCTTTCCCCTTTGGAAATATTTTCATCCATGTTTGTGCTTACATATGTCAAGTGTATTCAGGAGCATGCAAAAATGAAAATTGTGCAGTTGAATTTTATGTATTTTCTTTTACAGAAGATTTGGAAGAATCCCTTTTACATTTTATTTTGTGTTTACGTTGCACACATTTGTTTAAGTGGAATTTCAATATCCTGTAAAAGAAAAACAAGTGTTTGTTATTTTAACAAGAATTTAAGCATCACTAACTCTGCAATAACATTTCTATGTTAATACCACAGTAAAAGCTTTAGCATTATCATAATATAAATACAAACCATTCTTTTTAAGGAGCAAGGATTAACTTTGGTCACAGTTCTCACATCAGGATTTCTTCAAAACCCTTTTGTTTTAAGAAAGGGACATGACTTACATAGAAGGGTGAAAAAAAGCAATGTAAAACACTGACAATAAGTGATTACTGCTTTGGAAAAAGGGTCATAAAAATGCACTCAGAAGTCAATACTGGGTTGAAACAGTAATATTTTCATCCTTTGAAATTGCTTAATGTGTGTGTTTATCCATATTTTCCCCTCAGTTGTCAAGATTTCTGTTGAATATTGATATAATAATATTATTAGCAACATGGTGTATTGCATCAGTGTTGTAAACTCGCCAGTTACTTCAGTAGTTGGCTTAAATATTATAATAGTTTAATACAGCCTGAGTCCTGGGGATTCAGGCTTGGTCCTTCCTTATAAAAGGCCCTTGCATTTGGGCTGCTTAAAGCCATCCTAGGTGACCTGTTGGGCTTTGTTTTGTGAGGCAGTGGGACACAGCCAAGGATCCTGCAGGAATGGGATGTGGGATGGAGGCAAAATGCAGCCCTACCACTGGACCAAAATTGATGTATTTTTTACAGATATAGAATTACAGCCCTTGCTCAGCATTGCAGTCATACCAGATAATCAGGAAAAAGGGGGGAAAAAAAGGAATTCCCATTGCTTTAAAAGTAATAATCATGGCATTAAAGCATGTAAAATAATAGTACGTGCAATTCCTCTTGTATGAAAGATATGAGGGAAACATGTCTACCTTTAAAGTAATTGCTTTCCCTTCCTAGATGTTTTCCTACTGTTGGAATGAAATTTGGCTGGAAAGAATTAAAATTCTAATGGTATTCAAAATGTATTTTCAGACTTTAAAAACTGGCATAGAGCAGTGATGTCTTCTTCCCTTCAGTGTAGGTGAACAAGACACCAGGGACTCTCTTGTGGTTCCATCAAAGCTGAGTGTTTTAAATCCCCAAATCATGTTTGCATCCTAATACGGAGGGTTGCCAAGGCTGAGGTTTATGGAGTTTCTTC